>NC_057807.1:36766961-36799735 GCF_018294505.1 Triticum aestivum
AACAACGCTCACTGTTCATCAAGGGAAGGAGGCAACAGGGTTCGATCGGCTTCAGTTAGCAGCAGTAGCGAAGGAATCACTCGGGTTTAGTAACATAGCTAGTGCAATAGCTCGGGTTCAGTTAGAGCCCAACACCTCGCTCGGGCTCAGTTAGAGCCCAACGACTCGCGCACACGCGCGTACGTGTACGAGAGAAACACGCATCGCTCGGCCCCCGACCACCCACCGTAACCGGGAACTCCCCGAAATTTTCCTCGCCCTCGCTTCTACCATGGTTTTTTCCGTCATGGACGGCCCAAAGAATGTCATGCAGCTGCATCTCCGTCCCGCCCAGGACGAAAAGCCCATTTTCTGTCATGATTTTTTGTCATAGAAGTAGGATCCCACCACATCTATGATGATACCGGGTTTTGTCACAATTATCGTCATAGAAGTATCGTAAGTATGACAAAAAAAATTGTTCGGCCCAAAATGTCACGGATGTGTCTTTTTTTGTAGTGAACTACCACAACAAGTAACAGTTGAATTGCTATTGTCAAAATGCGGTAAAAGAGAGCACGAGCGAGGGAGTGGGATTGTATTCGGAATGCTCAAGGGGGTTGCTTGCCTGGCAGATTGGTAGTAGGGTACTACTCTTTAGGTGGATACTCAAGGTTACCCTCCGGAGCAGAACCTACCGCAGAGAACATATACCAAAGGAGCAATCAATACATGACAATATGCAACAATATGATGCATGTTCATGTCATGGCAAAATGAGGTTCGATGAGCTAATGCAAATTAGGTGAAGTTGGTTTGAATCCAAGATTCAGATTGAACATCCACAAATGTGTGAGGACCCCAATTCTAAGTTACACCAATCTAGCATGTAACATATCATATCACTTTGCGGCCTCACGCACGGTATTCCCACGGGTGCCACCATACCTGGCCCGGGACCGTTTGCGCCTTTTAGCTCACGTATATGATATTGTCCCTAGCATCCATATGACAAAGAACTTGAGCCGACATGACTAGTCGTGAACCCAAAGTGGTGCTAACTTACAGGGACAGGCATACATGACCCAGCAACGAACGTGTCGATCAACAACGTACGAAGTTGTAGCAAGCTACCAAGACTTAAAGGAACAACGCGTGACATTTCCCCAAAGGGACAGACACAGGAACAAAGAAGGACACATGCCGGCCAGCCTAAGTGTTCCGGAGCAGTAGCAAGCTACCATGGCTCAGTGGAAGCACTAGGAGACATTTCCTAGTAAGAGAGGCTACCAAGGATAAACAACTAGGTTGTCAGATCCCACACATACCAAGCATTTCAAATCATACACACAATATGCTCGATATGTGCAAATACAACATGGCATCACAACAAAACTCTACAACTCAAGTACTTTATTTAAAAGGATCCAGAGAGCCAAACATATCATTCATACAGATAGGGATCACACGACCCGACATTCAAGTCATACAAGCATACAAGCACATGCGCAAGCAAACTTGTCTGAGTACAGACAACTAGAAAGCAAAAGGCTTGATGAAGCCCATCTATCTACAAAGGCCCTTCACATGCTCAGGGTCACTACCTGGGCATCAAGCTACTCATCAACGTCGAGGTCTACATAAAACCCTTCAGAAGGGGCGGCATTCTCTTCTGCGTCAGTAATTAAGCAAACATGAGTACAAAGGTACTCAACAAGACTTACATCCGATCCTACATACATGCACATTATCAACAAAGGGATAGTGGAGTTTATTGCAGCAACCAGCTTTGACTCTTCGCTAAACTATCCTACAAGACAACAAATTGTAAATGTTTTGCGCACACGAGTCACTACTCACCACAACAATACACCACCGCGGATCCTCTTCCGTCTTCCTACGGAAGGGCCATCCACGGAACTCACACTTGTCTTGAGGCTTTTAGTAGTTTACATTTACTTGTCTATGAATTGTATAGGCAACCAAGTGGTCCTTTACCGCGGACGTGGCTATTCGGATAGATGATGTTAACCCTGCAAGGGTGTACTTCTTCACACACGCTCCCACCACTTATCGCCGTTTACACGACATGTACTCGGCAACCTTCAAGCGGAAGCCCAGCGAGGGTGTCGGCCATAGCCTGACTAAACACTCAAGTCCCTAGTCCAGGTTTATCGCCTATCTAGGTTCCATCCATGGGGAGTCGGGCCGAGGTTTCCACATACGACCCCGAACGATGTGTGTAGGGTTCCCGAGACACCAAACGGGCGCCCGGTACACCGTGCCACATACCTACCGCATCACAGCCCACCCCGAGGGTCAGTCCTGCGCACGGCCTCAAGTAAACTACAAACACCAGAAACTACTTGCAACTCCTGGACAGAGGACAAGTGCGGTTAATAAGCCGAGAGGGTCCATTGGTTTTGGGCCCAGTGCATGGTAGTAGCTGAATCTTAAATAACACATACAGATCTCAGTTCTTAGGGACGGTTCTAATGAAGCAACCCACCATGTACTTCTACATGGCCTCTCATCGATACCTTTACCAAATCATGTTCAACACTTCACTCTCATCACCGACATAACCATTTCACTCTAGCCCATCACCCAGATGAATCAGACCTGACACGACTCTAAGCATAGAAGGCATAGCAAGGTAGGAAACACATACATGGCTCAATCAACTCCTACACATGCTAGTGGGTTTCATCTAGTTACTGTGGCAATGACATTTCATGCAAAGGAAATGGGTTCAATTACCGCAGCACTCAGCTGTTTGAAATGTTGTTGTCTTAAATGCAGTAAATGAGCGCAGGAGCGAGAACATGGGATTTTATCGATATGATCAAATGGTGGTTGCTTGCCTGGCAGATCGGTAGATGGGTAATGTCCTTCAGTTGGATATTCACGAAAATCCTCAGGAGCAGAACCTACCGCAGAGAACACACCGGTAACACAATCAATACACAGTGATATGGAGCAATATGATGCATGCATATGACATGGCAAAATGAGTGTGTTGGGCTAATGCAACTACAACCAGATGGGTTTGAGTCATTTTGAACCAAAGGTTCAATCCCAAACTCAAATTATGAATTTAAATCGTGTTTTATCATGTTTTGAACTGAACAGCCAGGTTAAGTTGTTTAAACATGCATGAAACCAGTACATATGGATAGATTGGATTTTTCTGATCATTTTTCATATATTAAACTTTGCATTTGGAGTTACAGATTAATTTCTATGATTTTTGAAGTTGACACTAATTTTTAGAATTTCTTGAATAAGAATAAATCCAGAAAAGGCCATTACTACGTTAGCGTTGGATCAGCAGGTCAACTGTGCGGTCCATGTCAAACCTGAGTAGTGGGACCCACTGGTCAGTGACACAGTTAGTTAACTAACTAATTAGGGTTAGTTTAGTGCTAAGCTAGGTTTGACCAGAGGGCGGGGCCCCACATGTCAGTGACCCAGGGAGGTCAAATCCCTGGTCAACTGGGTCAAATCACCGGCATTTAGCCATTGGCGATGACCGAACGTGGCGAAGGGTGCGGGTTTTACACTCCGGCGACCAAATGGACGGCGGAGGCCACCTACGTGAAGCCTGAGGCAAACCGCATCAAGTGGTGGTGGTGGTTGGGCTCGGGGTCACCGAAAACGACGCCAGCGACGAGTTTGGTGACTGCCGGAGTTCGGGCAAGCTCGAACTTGATGCTACTGTGAACATGGAGGCGCGGGGCTAGCTCCTACGAGCCCTACGTGGTGCGGTGAGTGTGTTGGACACGGTGGGGAGGCCATTACGTGGCCGGAGCCACGTCAGCGGCGAGCTCAGGCGGCGACGCATGCAGGAGTGATCAGTGTGGTCGCTACGACGCGCGGCAGCAAGAATGAAGAGGGGGAGGAGAGGTAGCAGCTCACAGCGGTCACGGCGAGCTAGTCAACAAGGTCGGAGACGAGCTCGAGCGAGTGACGCGGCGAAGTGGATCTCCGGAGACCGCGAGGCGAAGTGAGGTCGGTGTAGTGGCTCCGGGGCGAACGAGCGCTCGGGGCTCGTTCTGCTCAAAGAAGTTGGTGGTGGCAGAGCTCCTGGACATGGCGGGGTGACGGGTAGGCGACGGTGGCTGCGGTTACAATGGCGGCGCGGTTGCGGCGGCGTTGCCCATGGCGGGGGGGAGCAAAGGAGAGGTGCAGGTGGCGAATGGGATGTCGGCGAGGTCTGGGCGACGAGCAGGGGGTCAACCACGCGGCGAAACAGCGTCCAGGAAGAGACAGGCGAGCTGGGAGGTGGTGTGGCAAGCCCGGGCGCGCGGCCGTGCAGCTCCCTGCCTGCCTGGCGGGAGGACGCAGTTGGCTGGCATGGGCCAGCACAATGCTGGGCCGCCAGGTGGGCTGCTAGGTAAGTCCACATTCCCTTTTATTTTCTGTTTTTTTAATTTTTCTGTAACTTTAGGGCTTCATTAAAAATACCAAACAGCCTCAAAAATCATGAAACTGCTTGAGACCACTGTTTGGATTATTTCCAACATCAAACAATTCAGCTCATGAATATTTGGACATTTAAAATATTATATAACATTTAAATGCCCAAATGCAAATAGAATATGATTTAATACAGTGACCCAATGTTGTCCTAGAAAAATGTGAACCATTTTTGTGAGAGGTTCTAGACCAAGCCAAAGAAGATGAACATTTTTGAAGGGCTTTTCAGGTTCATTGAAAAAGTATTTTAGTTACCCTATTTGGATTAAGTGGTGCTGGGGATTTCTGCCATCCCCATTTCGACTTTTTGGGAAAATTAAACATGATGCAATCACTCTAATGCATGCACTAACTAGGGTTGTGACAACTCACCCTCACTCAGAAAAATCTCGTCCCGAGATTTAGGATCCGCCGGAAAGAAAGTGGGGTACTCAAGTCGAAGACAATTCTCCCTTTCCCAAGTAGCTTCTTTCTCAGAATGGTGTGACCATTGAACTTTGAGAAACTTGATATTGTGGCGTCGAGTGGTACACTCGGCTTGATCAAGGATACAAACGGGATATTCCCGATATGTGAGATTATCTTGGAGATCAGGCGTTTCGTGGTCCACTCCACGGATAGGATCCGAGAAGCAACGCCTAAGTTGAGAAACGTGGAAGACGTCATGAACTCTGGAAAGATGCGGAGGTAGTTCCAATTGGTAGGCAACTTCTCCTCTCTTGGCAAGAATGCGAAAGAGACCAAATGTAGCGAGGAGCCAATTTGCCCTAGATACCGAAGCGATGGGTTCCCTTTAGAGGAGTAACCCGAAGGTAAGCCTTCTCGTCGACTTCAAAATTCATGGCCTTATGTTTATGATCATATTGGCTCTTTTGACGAGATTGGGTTGTTTTCAACTTTTCATGAACAATGCGAACTTGCTCTTTTGCTTCATGGATCATATCTGGGACAAAGAATTGTCTTTCCCCGATTTCTGACCAGTTAAGAGGCGTTCAACACCTTCGTCCATAGAGAACTTCAAAAGGAGCTTTGCCCAAGCTAGATTGATAGCTATTGTTATAAGCAAATTTGGCAAATGGAAGGCATTTCTCCCAATCCATTCCGAATGAGATAATAGAAGCTCAGAGCATATCTTCCAGAATTTGATTGACGTGCTCTACTTGACCACTTGATTGAGGGTGGAAGGCGATGTTAAAGGAGAGACGATTTCCCATAGCATTTTGGAAACTTTCCCAAAATCGAGAGGTGAAGAGACTTCCACGATCTGAGTTAATCTCCAATGAAACACCATGAAGAGACACTATTTGAGAGATATACAAATCTGCTAGGTGACTAGCGGTTATACTCTCTCAAACAGGCAGGAAATGGGCTACTTTGGAAAGACGATCGATGACGATGAAGATAGTATTATTCCCTCTCTTGGTCATGGGAAAACTGGTGATGAAATCCATACCGATTTTATCCCATTTCCATTTAGGAATAGCTAAAGGTTGAAGGGTGCCAGCAGGCCGTTGATGCTCTACTTTAACACGACAACAGAAGTCGCAACTAGCAATATATTGAGCAATTTCTCCCTTCATCCTAGTCCACCAGAACCTCTGGCGTAGGTCCTGATACAACTTAGTACTACCGGCATGAATTGTGAGAGGAGATTCATGAGCTTCCTGAAGGATCAACCGCCTCAGGTTTCATACCTTGGGAACCACTAAGCGATTTCCGAAGTACACGACACCTTGATCATCAATGGAGAAACAATCCGCAGCTCCTTTCTTGATGTTTCTCTTGATACGGGAGATTCCTGGATCTACCTTCTGAACTTTGATGATCTGATCCGAAAGGATAGGTTTCGCCAACAAGGTTGATAGGAATCCTTAAGGAACAATGTGAAGGTTAAGCTTCCAAAATTCCTCATGGAGAAGTGGTTGACTTTGTTGTAACATCAAGTTGTTACAATAAGATTTATGACTTAGTGCATCAGCCATGACATTGGCTTTTCCCCGGGTGTAAGTTATCCCTAAGTCGTAATCCGTGATCAACTCGACCCAACGTCTTTGCCTAAGGTTCAAATCTGGTTGGGTGAATATGTATTTCAGACTTTGGTTATCAGTGAAGATTTTGCAGCGATTACCGAGAAGGTAATGTCGCCAGGTTTTGAGTGCAAGGACTACATCTGCAAGCTCTAGATCATGTGTAGGATAGTTTTCCTCATGTGGATGCAATTGCCGTGAAACATAGGCAATTACATGACAATCTTGCATGAGTATGCAACCTAGTCCTTGTCGTGAGGCGCCGCAGTAGATAACAAAGTCCTTGGAGAAATCTAGTGGTAGCAGTGCCGGAGCAAATGTCAGGCGTCTTTTCAGTTCCTAAAAACTGTACTTGCACTATGGGGTCCACTCGAACTTTTTATCTTTCTTGAGGAGTTCAGTTAGAGGTTTAGCAACCTTGGAGAAGTTCTCAACAAAGCGGCGGCAGTAGCTCGCTAAGCCAAGGAAACTCCAAAGTTGCTCGACCATTTCAGGTGGAGTCCAATTAAGAATGGCCTGAACCCGCTCAGGATTGACAGCAATACCCTTACCAGAGATTACATGGCCTAGGTAGGTCACTTCTGGCAACCAGAATTCAAATTTAGAGAATTTGGCATAAAGGCGATGCTCTCGAAGTTTCGTCAATACCAGCCTTAGATGCTCGGCATGTTCTTTCTCATTCTTGGAGTAGATGAGTATATCATCAAGGTAAACCACAACGAATTTATCCAAGTAGTCCATGAAGATCGAGTTCATTAACCGAGAGAAGGTGGCTGGGGCATTGGTTAAACCGAAGGACATGATGGTGTACTCGTATTCGCCTTAACGGGTAACAAAGGCCGTTTTGGGAATGTCCCCGTTCTTGATTCTGATTTGATGGTAGCCCAATCTCAAATCCATCTTGGAAAAGACTAAGGATCCAGCGAGCTGGTTATACAGATCGTTGATTCTGGGGAGCGGATACTTGTTCTTTTTGGTGACCAAGTTGACGGGTCAATAATCTACAACCATCCAATCCGTACCATCCTTCTTCTTGACGAAGAGGACGGGACAAGCCCATGGAGAAGAACTAGGACGCATGAAACCCTTTTTCAAGGACTCATCGAGTTGTTTCTTGAGTTTAGCTAGTTCTACGGGTGCCATCTTATAGGGTCTCCTAGAGATTGGGACAGTTCTTGGGACAAGATCTATCATGAACTCGACATCCCTGTTAGGTGGAGCACCTAGCAGTTCTTCTGGAAAGACATTCGGGAAGTCACGAACTATTGGAATATCTTCGAGGTCTGGCAGAGGACTGGCATTAAGAGAGTAGAGCTGGCGCTCAGACACTCGGGTCAAGGCATTGACTACCTTGCCCGATGGATGTGTAAGTTGAACAGTCCTAGAGTAACAATCAATCCTAGCATGATGGGTTGTCATCTAGTCCATACCTAAGATGATATTTATGTCCGAGGATTTGAGAGCTATCAAAGATGCACGGAAAACAAGTCTATCGACATGAATTTCATTCCCATGGATTACTCTAGAAGTTTGCCATTTGGATCCTGGGGTTTGAATTACCATGGAAGTGGGCATATCACAAAATGTGATGTTGTGCAAACGAGCATAGCTCTCATATATAAATGAACGAGATGCTCCAGTATCGAAAAGAACAGATGTCGAATGACAGTTAACAAGGAGCATACCGAGAACGACATTGGGGTCATCTTGAGCCTCCTCAGCTAAGACACAGTTCACATGGCCACGTGCAGTGGTGGACGGCTTGGCATAATACACCTTCCCTGCTGGCTTGCCATGGCCAACAGCCTTTCCAGATTGGTTGGGGTTGTTGTTCTGGGGACACTCTCGCATGTAGTGACCTGGTTCTCCACACTTGAAGCATGTCAAAGTGTTGGTGCGCGGAGGAGCATTGGCGGTTGATCCACCATAAGCCTTAGGCAGTGCATACTACTGGGTTGGACGAGGCGCCTGATAGGATGGCCTCAGAGTGAATCTGGGTGGCAGAGCTGTGCTTGGCACCCACACCCGGTGCTTCTGAGAACCAGAACCGGATGAGAAACCAGTATCACGGGAGTGCTTGCATGTAGCTTCATAGTCAGTTTGGCCTGTCTCAGCACTAATAGCCTTGTTCACTAACTTCTGGAAGGAGGTGCACTCGTGCAGACGAAGATCACGGTGAAGCTTGGGGCTGAGTCCCTTGCGGAACCTCGTCTGCTTCTTTGCGTCGTGGACACTTCTTCAGGAGCATAACAATCTAGATTTCTAAACTCTCTGCTATAGGCATCCACGGTTGGCCTGCCCTGGATGAAGTTGCAAAAGTCCTCCCTCTTACGATCCATAAGACCTTCCGGGATGTGGTGCTCACGAAAAGCCTTGCTGAAGTCTGCCCAAGTGGTATCCTGGCCAGCTAGGCGCATGGCCTCATAGTTTTCCCACCAAAGGCTGGCGGGGCCCTCAAGGTGATAAGCAACGTAAGTGACCTTGTTAGCTTCGGCTACGTGTGCAGAATGTAGCTTGTGGGTGATGCTACAGAGCCAATCATACGCATCGAGAGGCTCAACAGAATGATGGAAGGTTGGTGGGTACAACTTGATGAAGTCATTGAGAGACACCAAGTCGTTCCTCTGGTGATGTGCAGTGTTCTGCTCAATGCATTCCAGCAGTCGGTTGGTCTCGCGTTTGTTCCTTTCAGCCTCCAACATGACCTTAACCAAGGAAGGTGGATGAGGAAGATTTCCAGCCCTAGCCCCACTGGCTTCACCCTGCTCCTGGGCAGCAAGGGTGCTTTGGGTGTTGACCATCCTAGGAAAACAAAACAACAGTTTAGACAAAGATGGCAAAACTCTGACATAGGAGTGCACAATGTAATGGATGACACGAAATGCAGAGATGTTCATCTGTATGACATGGTAATGTAGAAACTGCCATATATATACCATCGGTCATACACATCATACATAGTTTAGTACAAGCCTAGGCTGAAGTACAATTGCGGTGAAAGAACATTACATCTCATCAGAGGCATTCCAAGCTCCTATACATTATTCATCTACGGCTTCAGAATTTAGTACACACTAAGTCATATTCTACAAGACACGCAGGACTGTGGAGATACAACTATTACAATACTACTACTACCATGACCTAGCTCAGTCGTCTTCGTCTCCGTAGTAATCTTCATAAAGATTACTCCCATAGCCTGGAAGTGGAACATGTGGATTTGGAAACTCCCGATCACGTGGGGCCTGTGGACCATAAGGACATGGATGTGGCCTTGGTCCCACGGCTGGTGGCAGACGACGCCCATGTGGAGGAGTAATGCCTCCAACATTAGTATAGTCCATACGGGCTGGTAAACGAGTGCGTACGGGGTACAAATCCCGCATATCAAGATAACCAGTCTACACGGCGGGTGCAAGCCATGTCAGAGCGGCCAAGTGGTCAGCTCGAGTGTTGTAAAGCTCCATCCGGAGGGCACGGACCTCACAATCCCTTTCCTCCAGCATCTCTGTGGTCGTCCAAAGGCGCGGCTCCTCATGAGTAGCGTCAGTGTAAAGACCAGTGTAGTAACCCTCCTGGCCAGTAAGTGCTGCTGGCAGATAGCAGAACTCAATGTCCTGAAGCGACGCGTGCCCAACTCGAATGATAGTTAACATGGAGTAAGCGACATCCTGGACTGACATCTCCATGGTAACTTCGAGCCCGTAAGACCAGTGAAGGGGATTGGTAGCTCCAGGGAAGGATATATCCTCACCGTGCATATGTACTGACTCTAATTAAAATCTCGATACTGCTCTTCTACGGTATACTCTAGATACCATCAATAGCCAGTCTCTGTCTTCACACGAACCAGCATGGTTGTATGACCGGGCACGTCAATGCATCGAGTCAGACGAACCACCCGATGTGGGGTGCAGGAAGCCATCTGAAACACGAAATAATGCAAAGGCATTAGAATTTCTAGGAGAAATCAGACAACATAACGGTTGTAAATACTTAAAAAGAATTTTGAGACATTTTGCAAAGGATTGCATAGTCACTCAACAACATCATATCAAGGTTCTGGGTCCAACTAACAACATACTGAAGTAATAGAATTGAACGGGGGCTTGTAACCAACAATCCTATAAGAGTCTATGGATTAGTAACACGTGAACCTGATTGAAAGATGAGATCCTAGTCCTTAACCCTTGTGGAAAGAATGAACTGACTCAAGTCAGAACGTCATGAGGTAAAGAAGTAAAAAAGATCCTTACGTTCCATCCCACAATCAATTCCCCTACATATAATTAAATCATTTCCAGACTCGACGTCGACCAGTTTGGCTTGAAGAACCTACAGGCAGTCCGACTCTGATGCCAACGCTGTCAGGACCCCGATGCTAAGTCACACCTATATAGCATATAATACATCATATCATTTTGCGGCCTCACGCATGATATTCCCATGGGTGCAACCTTACCTGGCCCGGGACCATTTGCGGCTTTTGGCTCACGTATATAATAGTGTCGCTAGCATCCATATGACAAAGAACCCGGGCCGACATGACTAGTCATGAACCCAAAGTGGCGCTAACTTACGGAGACAAGCATACATGACCTAGCAACGAATGTGTTGATCAAAAACGTATGAACCCAAATCCTAGCAAGCTACAAGGACTTAAAGGAACAATGCGTGACATTTCTCCGAAGGGACGGACACGGGAATAAAGAAGGACACATGCCGTCCAGCCTAAGTGTTTCGGAGCAGTAGCAAGCTACCATGGCTCAGTGGAAGCACTAGGAGACATTTCCCGGTAAGAGAGGCTACCAAGGATAAAAAACTAGGTTGTCGGATCCCACACATACCAAGCATTTCAAATCATACACACAATATGCTCGATATGTGCAAATACAACATGGCATCACAACAAAACTCTACAACTCAAGTACTTTATTTAAAAGGCTCCAAAGAGCCATACATATCATTCATACAAATAAGGGTGACACGACCCGATATTCAAGTCATACAAGCATCCAAGCACATGCGGAAGCAAACTTGTCTGAGTACAGACAACTAGAAAGCAAAAGGCTTGATGAAGCCCATCTATCTACAAAGGCCCTTCACATGCTCAGGGGTCACCACCTGGGCATCAAGCTACTCATCAACGTCAAGGTCTACATAAAACCCTTCAAAAGGGGCGGCATTCTCTTCTCCAACAGTAATTAAGAAAAATGAGTACAAAGGTACTCAGCAAGACTTACATCAGATCCTACATACATGCACATTATCAACAAAGGGGTGGTGAAGTTTATTGCAGCAAGCCAGCTTTGACTCTTGGCTAAACTATCCTATGAGACAAAAACTTGTAGATGTTTTGCGCACACAAGTCCACTACTCACCACAACAATACATCACCACGGATCCTCTTCAGTCTTCCTATGGAAGGGCCATCCACGGCACTCACACTTGTCTTGAGGCTTTTAGTAGTTTCCATTTACTTATCTATGAACTATATAGGCAACCAAGTGGTCCTTTACCGCGGACACGGCTATTCGAATAGATGATGTTCACCCTCCAGGGGTGTACTTCTTCACACACGCTTCCACCACCTATCGCCATTTACACGACATGTACTCGGCAACCTTCAAGCGGAAGCCCGGTGAGGGTGTCGGCCACAACCTAACTAAACACTCGAGTCCCTAGTCCAGGTTTATCGCCTATCCAGGTTCCATCTACAGGGAGTCCGGCCGAGGTTTTCGCATACGGCCCCGAATGATGTATGCAGGATTCTCGAGACACCAAACATGCTCCTGGTACACCGTGCCATGTACCTACTGTATCACAGCCCATCCGAAGGGTCAGCATTGCGCACGGCCTCCAGTAAACTGCAAACACCAGAAACTACTTGCAACTCATGGACAGAGGACAAGGGCGGTTAATAAGCCGAGAGGGTCCATTGGTTTCCGGCCCAGTGCATGGTAGTAGCTGAATCTTAAATCACACATACAGATCTTAGTTCTTAGGAACGGTTCCAATGAAACAACCCACTATGTACTCTTACATGGCCTCTCATCGATAACTTTACCAAATTGTGCTCAACACTTCACTCTCATCACCGACATAACCATTTCACTCTAGCCCATCACCTAGATGAACCAGACCTGACATGACTCTAAGCATAGCAGGAATAGTAAGGTAGGAAACACAAACATGGCTCAATCAACTCCTACACATGCTAGTGGGTTTTATCTAGTTACTGTGACAATGACAGGTCATGCAAAGGAAATGGGTTCAACTACCGCAGCACTCAGCAGTTTGAAACGTTGTTGTCTTAAATGCAGTAAATGAGAGCAGGAGCGAGAACATGGAATTTTATCGATATGATCAAATGGCGGTTGCTTGCCTGGCAGATCAGTAGATGGGTACTGTCCTTCAGTTGGATATTCACAGAAATCCTCAGGAGCAGAACCTACCGCAAAGAGCACACCGGTAACACAATCAATACACAACGGATATGCAACAATATGATGCATGCATATGACATGGAAAAATGAGTGTGTTGGGCTAATGCAACTACAACCAGATGGGTTTGAGTCATTTTGAACCAAAGGTTAAATCCCAAACTCAAATTATGAATTTAAATAGTGCTTTATCATTTTTTGAACTGAACATCAAGGTTAAGTTGTTTAAACATGCATGAAACTAGTATAGATGGATAGATTGGATTTTTCTGATCATTTTTTATATATAAAACTTTGCATTTGGAGTTAGAGATTAATTTCTATGATTTTTTGAAGTTAACACTAATTTCTAGAATTTCCTAAATAAGAATAAATCCAGAAAAGGCCATTACTGCATCAGCATTGCGTCAGTGTTGCGTCAGGAGGTCAACTATGCGGTCTAGGTCAAACCTGACGAGTAGGACCCACTGGTCAGTGACACAGTTAGTTAACTAACTAATTAGGGTTAGTTTAGTGATAAGCTAGGTTTGACCAGAGAGCGGGGCCCACATGTCAATGACCCGGGGGGTCAAATCCCTTGTCAACTAGGTCAAACACCAGCGTTTAGCCACCGAGATGACCGAACGTGGCGGAGGGTGCGGGTTTCGCACTCTTACAACCAAATGGACGGCGGAGGCCACCTACGTGAAGCCTAAGGCGAACCGCGTCGAGTGGTGGTGGTGGTTGGGCTCGGGGTCGCCGAAAACGACGCCGGCGACGAGTTTGGTGGCTGCCAAAGGCTACGATGAACATGGAGGCGAGGGGCTAGCTCCTGCGAGCCCTACGCAGTGCGGTGATTGCGTTGGACACGGTGGGAAGGCTGTTGCGTGGCCGGAGCCACGCCGGTGGCGATTTTAGGCAGCGGCGCATGCGGGTGTGCTTGGTGCGGTCGCTACGGCGCGCTGCAGCGAGAACGGAAAGGGGCAGGAGAGGCATCAACTCATAGTGGTCATGGCGAGCTAGTCAGCGGGGTCGGGGACGAGCTAGAGCGAGCGGTGCAGCGAAGTGGATCTCCGGCGACGGCGAGGCGAAGCGAGATTGGTGCAGTGGATCCGGGGCGAACGAGTGCTCGGGGCTCGATCTGCTCGAAGAAGTGGGTGGTGGCGGAGCTCCTAAACACGGCGGGGCGACGGGTAGGCAACGGTGGCTGCGGTTACGACGGCGGCGCGGTTGCGGCGGCGGCGGCCATGGCGGGGGAGAGCAAAGGAGAGGTGCAGGGGGGCAAATGGGGTGTCGGCGATTCATGAATATTTGGACATTTAAAATATTATATAACATTTAAATGCCAAAATGCAAATAGAATATGATTTAATTCAGTGACCCAATGATGTCCTAGAAAAATGTGAACCATTTTTGTCAGAGGTTCTATACCAAGGCAAAGATGATGAACATTTTTGAAGGGCATTTCAGGTTCATTGAAAAAGTATTTTAGTAACCCTAGTTTGATTAAGTGGTGCTGGGGTTTTCTGCCATCCCCATTTCAACTTTCTTGGAAAATTAAACATGATGCAATCACTCTAATGCATGCACTGACTAGAGTTGTGACAAAATGATATTTCAAATATATTTTAATTGATTTGACTTGATCAGCAGGTTTAAATTGTTTTGGAAAGCTCTCGTCGGTTGGTCGGAATCGATGTCGGCGAGCTCTACAGCGACGACCAAAGTTCGGATACCCACGGGTTAGCTAATGTGGCGTGCAAAAGAGCAAAATGAGGGGCTAGCAAGGAACTACATGTTGTCGCGAGCGTGTTGCGCATGCCGGGATGACAAACGGTCACCGGAGCTACATCAACAACGAGCTGGGAAGGCGGCGTGCTTCAGTCGAGATGGAATCAGAGGCTCTGATGTGCAATCGAGGCAAAGGAGAGGAGGGTTAAAGGTAGGAGCCTACATCGGTTTAGATGGAGGTCTCGATGAGCTCGGGGGAGGCTTGGAGCGAGCGGGGCGATAAAGGCAATCTCCGGCGTCCGAGGTTGAAGATGATGAAGAAGACGGCACTAGGGTGCGCCCGGCGTCGAACGGCTCGGGGTAGATGGCGTAGGGGATGAATTCGGAGTTCGCGGACACGACGATGGAGCACGGGGAGCACGATGGTCACGACTATGATGGTGGTGAGAGATCGGTGACTCTGGCCATGGCGACGGGAAGGCGAGGGAGAGAGCAGGGGCGAGTGAGGGAGTCGGGTCGATCGAGACTGCACTTGTCAGGAACCCGACTCAATGCCACGTCGATCTAGCATGTAACACCTCATATCATTTTGCGGCCTCACACACGGTACTCCCACGGGTGTCGCCTTACCTTGCCTGGGACCGTTTGCGCCTTTTGGCACACGTATATGATAGTGTCACTAGCATCCATATGACAAGGAGCCCGGGCTGACATGGCTAGTCGTGAACCCAAAGTGGCACTAACTTACAGGGACAGGCATACATGACCCAACAACGAACGTGTCAGTCATCAGCGAGTGAATCTGGGTTGTAGCACTGGGCTAACAGGACTCCAGTATTCATCGCGTGACATTTTCCTGTAGGGACAGACACAGGAACAAAGAAGGACACATGCCGGCCAGCCTAAGTGTTCCGGAGCAGTAGCAAGCTACCATGGCTTAGTGGAAGCACTAGGAGACATTTCCCGGTAAGAGAGGCTACCAAGGATAAACAACTAGATAGTCAGATCCCACACATACCAAGCATTTCAATCATACACACAATATGCTCGATATGTGCAAATACAACATGTTATCACAACTTGACTCTACAACTCAAGTACTTTATTTAAAGGCTCAGAGAGCCATACATATCATACACGCAAGTACGGGTCACACGACCCAGCATTCAAGTCATACAAACATACAAGCCAACAGCAGAAGTAACTTGTCTGAATACAGACAACTAGGAAATAAAAGAGGCTTGAGAAAGCCTGACTATACACACGGTCCATCATGAGCTCAGGATCACCACCTGGGCTTCAGCCTACTCGTCGACATCGACGTCTATGAAGAACCCATCAGAAGGAGTTGCAGTGTCTTCTGTAAAACGTAAATTAAGCAACATGAGTACAAAGGTACTCAGCAAGACTTACATTAGAATCTACATACATGCACATTATAAAGAAGGGTTGGTGGGGTTATTGCAGCAAGCTAGCTTTGACTCTTGTCTAAGCTATCCTACGAGACTCCAACTTGAAATTGTTTTGCGCACACGAGTCCACTACACACCACTTCAATACACTATCGAGGATCCACCTCCATCATCCTACGGAAGAGCCATCCTCGGCACTCACGCTTATCTTGAGGCTTTTAGTAGTATTCATTTACTTGTCTATGAACTATATAGGCAACCAAGTAGTGCTTTACCACGGACGCGGCTATTCAAATAGATGATGTTAACCCTGCAGGGGTGTACTTCTTCATACATGTTTCCACCACTTCGCGTCTGCACATGACATGTGCTTGGCAGACTTCAAGCGAAAGCCGATGTGAGTGTAGACCACAACCTACCTAAACACCTAAGTCTTTAGTCCAGGTTTATCGCCTATTCAGGTTCCATCCGCAGGGAGTCCAGCCGAGGTTTCCACATACGGCCCTGAATGATGTGTGCAGGGTTCCCGAGATACCAAACGGGCATCCGGTACACTGTGCCACGTACCTACCACATCACAGCCCACCCCGCGAGTGAGCTGCCCACGGCCTCCAGTAAGCTACAAACACCAGAAACTACTTGCAACTCCTGGACAGAGGACTAGGGTGGATAAGAAGTCAAGCAAGTCAATTAAGGATCCCAATGTATGGTAGTAGCTGATTCTTAAATCACATATACAGATCTCGGTGCTTAAGAACAGTTCGAATGAAACAACCCATCATGTACTCCTACATGGCCTCTCATCGATACCTTTACCAAATCGTGTTCAACACATCACTCTCATTACCGACATGATCATTTCACTCTAGCCCATCACCCAGATGAACCAGACCTAACACGACTCTAAGCACAGCAGGCATAGCAAGGTAGGAAACACATACACATGGCTCAATCAACACCTACACATGCTAGTGGGTTTCATCTAGTTACTGTGGCAATGACAGGTCATGCAGAGAAAATGGGTTCAACTATCGTAGCACACAGTAGTTTGAATCACGTTGTCTTAATGCAGTAAAAGAGAGCAGAGGCGAGAACATGGGATTGTATCGATATGATCAAATGGTTGGTTGCTTGCCTTGCGGGTCCGTGGACTGGTAGTGCTCCTCGTTAGGATATTCGCGATACTCCTCGAGGGCAGAACCTGCCGCAGAGAGCACCGATATACAATCATCACCAAACAATGTGCAACAATATGATGCATGCATGAGACATGGCAAAATGAGTGTATTGGGCTAATGCAACTAAGACCAGATGGGTTTGGACCATTTTGAGTCAAAGATTCAAGTTCCAAGCTCACATATGGCCCTTAATAGTGATTTATCATGTTCTGCACTAAACAGCAGGTTAACTTGCTTAAACATGCATGAAACCAGTATAGATGGATAGATTGGATTTTTATGATCATTTTTCATATATAACACTTTGCATTTGGAGCTACAGATTAATTTCTATGATCTTTTGAAGTTTGTAGTATTTTCTGGAATTTCCTATATAAGAATAATTCCAGTAATTGAGTTATTGCGTCAGCATTGCGTCAGGGTGATGTCAGCGGTCAATGGGGATGGTCCAGGTCAAACCTGACCAGTGGGTCCCGCGTGTCAGTGTCATTAGGCTAACTAATTTTAGTTAGTGCTAATCCTAGGTTAATTAGCAGAGCGGGCCCCACCTGTCATTGACCCAGGGGGGTCAAACTGGGTCAGCAGGATCAAACTTGCCGGCGAGGCCAAACGCGGCGGGGTGGTGCGGGTTTTGTGCTCCGGCGACCAAAAGGGCAGCGAAGGGCATCTACGTGACGCTGAAGATGAGCTGCATCCAGTGGTGGTGGTGGTTGGGCTTGGGGTCGCCGGAAACGGCCCCGATGATGACCTTGGCGGCTGATGGAGCTAGGGTGAGCTCGGGCTCGTCCCTAGGAGGCACGGCGAAGAGCGTGGAGTGGTGCGATGAGCTCCTGGGGTGCGGTAAGGTCAACGGGCAGGGTGGCGTGGCCGTTGCGTGGCCAGAGTCACATCGGCGACGAGCTCAGCGGCAACGCGTGCGGGTGAGCTTCGTGCAGTCGCTATGGTGCTCGAGAGAGAAAAGGGAGAAGATGGGGAGGTAGCCAGGCTCACGGTGGTCACGGCGGAGCAGATGGCGAGGTCGGGGATGAGCTGCTGCGACGATGACGGCGAAAGGGATCTCCGGCGACGGTCGGTGAAGTCGGGGTTGGTGGAGGCAGTGCAGAGCGTGCGAGCGCTCGGGGCTCGGCTAGCTCGATGGAGCGGACGACGGCGGAGCTCGTGGACACGGTGGAGCGGCGCGAGGACGACGGTGGGTGCGGCTACGACGACGGGACGGTGGCGGCAGCTTCAGCCATGGCGGATGAGGGCGAGAGAGAGAGGACGGGGGGAGTGGGGTGTCCAAGGGCTCGGGACGGCCCCGAGGAGGCCCTTCGAGGCGTCGCGCTGGCGCGGGCGACGCAGGCAGGCAGGGAGGTGGCGTGGCGAGCTCGGCGGCGTCGTGTTGTCCCTCCTCTGCCTACTAGCAGAGGTAGGTGGTGACTGGCATGGGCCGGATGGGCCGGCCCAGCCAGGTAAGTGGCCTCTGGCCTTTCTCTCTCTCTCCTTTTTCATTCAATTTGCTTTTCTATTTTTCTGTAAATGTTGGGCTTTATTAAAAATACTAAAACATTTCCAAAAATTCTGCAAATAATTGTGGGCTCTGTTGGGATTATTCCTAACAGCCTGCACGTAAATCCAGAATTATTTGGGCATTTGGATTATTTTATAGCATTTAAATGCCCAAATGCAAATAGATAAAGAATTAATCCAGTGACCTTAAGTGTCCTAAAAAATGTGAACCATTTTTAGCAGAGGTTCTGGACCAAGGCAAAAATGATGGACATTTTAGAAGGGTATTTCAGGTTCATTAAAATTATTTTTAGTAAACCCTAGTTGGTTTCAGGGGGGCTGGGGGTTCTGTCATCCCCATTTCCAGTTTCTGATGAAAGGTAAACATGACGCAGCACTCTAATGCATTAACTAGCTAGAGTGTGACAACTCACCCCCACTCAGAAAAATCTCATCCCGAGATTTAGGATCCTCCGGAAAGAAGGCGGGATACTCGAGTCGAAGACGATCCTCCCTTTCCCAGGTTACTTCTTTCTTAGAATGGTGCGACCATTGAACCTTGAGAAAATTGATATTATGACGTCGAGTGGTACGCTCGGCTTGATTGAGGATACGAACGGGGTATTCTCGATACGTGAGATTATCTTGAAGATCAAGCGTTTCGTGGTCCACTCCACGGATAGGATCCGAGAAGCGAAGGTAAGCCTTCTCGTCAACCTCAAAAGTCATAGCCTTATGTTTTCGGTCATATTGGCTCTTTTGACGAGATTGGGCTATTTTCAACTTTTCACGAACGATGCAAACTTGCTCTTCTGCTTCCTGGATCATATCCGGGCCAAAGAATTGTCTTTTCCCGGTTTTTGACCAGTTAAGAGGCGTTCGACACCTTCGTCCATAGAGAACTTAAAAAGGGGCTTTACCCAAGCTAGATTGATAGATGTTGTTATAAGCAAATTCGGCAAATGGAAGGCATTTCTCCCAATCCATTCCGAATGAGATAACACAAGCTCGAAGCATGTCTTCTAAAATCTGGTTGATGCATTCTACTTGACCACTTGATTGGGGGTGGAAGGCGGTGCTAAAGGATAGACGGGTTCCCATAGCATTTTGGAAACTTTCCCAAAATCGAGAGGTGAAGAGACGTCCTCGATCTGAGTTGATTTCCAGTGGAACACCATGGAGGAACACTATCAGGGAGATATACAAGTCTGCTAGCTGACTAGCGGTTATACTCTCATGAACAGGCAAGAAATGAGCCACTTTGGAAAGACGATCGATAACGACAAAGATAGCGTTATTCCCTTTCTTGGTCCTAGAAAAACCGGTGATGAAATCCATACCAATTTTATCCCATTTCCATTCAGGAATAGCTAAAGGTTGAAGGGTGCCAGCAGGTCGTTGATGCTCTACTTTTACACGATGGTAGACGTCGCAATTAGCAACAAACTGAGCAATGTCTCTCTTCATCCTAGTCCATCAGAACCTCTGCCATAGGTCCTGATACATTTTAGTGCTACCGGGATGAATGGTGAGAGGAGACTCATGAGCTTCCTTAAAGATCAACTATCGTAGGTGTCGCTTCTTGGGAACCACTAAACAGTTTTCGAAGTATACGACATCTTGACCATTCACGGAGAAACATGTAGCAACTCCGCTAGCAATGTTCTCCTTGATCCGAGATATCCCCTTGTCATACCGCTGAGCGGTTATGATATGATCCATAAGGGTAGGTTTTGCCACCAAGGTGGAAAGGAATCCTTGAGGAACAATGTGAAGGTTAAGCTTTCGAAATTCCTCATGAAGAAGTGGTTGACTTTGTTGTAACATCAAATTGTTACAATAAGATTTATGACTTAGTGCATCAGCTATGACATTGGCTTTTCCTGGGGTGTAAGTTATCCCTAAGTCGAAATCTGTGAACAACTCGACCCAACATTTTTGCCTGAGATTCAAATCCGGTTGGGTGAATATATACTTCAGACTTTGATGATCGGTGAAGATTTCGCAACGATAACCGAGGAGGTAATGTCGCCAGGTTTTGAGTGCATGGGCTACAGCTGCAAGCTCTAGATCATGTGTAGGATAATTTTCCTTATGTGGGTGCAATTGCCGTGAAGCATAAGCAATTACGTGACGATCTTGCATGAGAATGCAACTTAGTCCTTGTTGCGAGGCGTCGCAATAGATAACAAAGTCCTTGGAGAAGTCTGGTGGTACCAGTACGGGAGCAGATGTTAGGCATCTTTTCAGTTCCTGAAAACTGTGCTCGCATTATGGGGTCCACTCGAACTTTTTATCTTTCTTGAGAAGTTCAGTTAGAGGTTTCGCAACCTTGGAGAAGTTCTCGACAAAGCGGCGACAATAGCTTGCTAAGCCAAGAAAACTCCTAACTTGCTTGACCAATTCAGGTAGAGTCCAATTAAGAATGACTTGAACTCGCTCGGGATTGACAGCAATACCCTTACCAAAGATTACATGGCCTAGATAGGTCACTTCTGGCAACCAAAATTCACATTTAGAGAATTTGGCATAAAGGCGATGCTCTCGAAATTTCATCAACACTAGCCTTAGATGCTCGGCATGTTCTTCCTCGTTCTTGGAGTAGATGAGTATATCATCGAGGTAAACCACAACGAATTTATCCAAGTACTCCATGAAGATTGAGTTCATTAACCGAGAGAAAGTGGTTGGGGCGTTGGTTAAACCGAAGGACATGACAGTGTACTCGTATTGGCCATGACGAGTAACAAAGGCCGTTTTAGGGATGTCCCCATTCTTGATTTTGATTTAATGGTAGCCCAACCTCAAATCCATCTTAGGGAAGACTGAGGATCCAGCGAGCTGATCATACAGGTCGTTGATCCTGGGGAGCGGATACTTGTTCTTTATTGTGACCAAGTTAACGGGTCGATAATCTACAACCATCCGATCCGTACCATTCTTCTTCTTAACGAAGAGGACGGGACAAGCCCATGGAGACGAACTAGGACGGATGAAACCCTTTTTCAAGGACTCATCGAGTTGTTTCTTAAGCTCGACTAGTTCTGGTGGTGCCATCTTATAGGGTCTTATAGAAATTGAGACAGTTCCTGGAATAAGATCTATCACGAACTCGACATCTCTGTCAGGTGGAACACCTGGCAATTCTTCTGGAAAGACATCCGGAAAGTCACGGACTACCGGAACGTCTTCGAGGTCTGGCAAAGGACTGGCATTAAGAGAATATAGCTGTCGCTTGGCTACTCGAGTCAAGACATTGACTATCTTTCCCGAAGGATGTGTAAGTTGAACAGTTCTAGAGAAGCAATCAATCTTAGCATGATATGCTAACATCCAGTCCATACCCAAGATGATATTAATATCCGAGGATTTTAGAGCTATCAAAGACGCAAGAAAAACAAGTTTGTCAACCTGAATTTCATTTCCATGGCCCACTCTAGAAGTCTGCCATTTGAATCCCGGGGTTTGAATTACCATGGAGGTGGGCATATCACAAAATGTGGTGTTATGCAGACGAGCATAGCTCTTAGATATAAATGAATGAGATGCTTCAGTATCAAAAATAACAGATGCCGGATGGCAATTAACAAGGAGCGTACCAAGAACGACGTTAGGATCCTCCTGAGCCTCTTCAGCTGAGACACAGTTCACATGGTCACGTGCAGCGGTGGCCGGCTTAGCGTAGTACACCTTCCCTGTTGGCTTGCCACGGCCAACAGCCTTTCCAGACTGGTTGGGGTTGGTCTGGGGACACTCTCGCATGTAGTGGCCTGGTTCCCCACACTTGAAGCACGTCACAGAGCTGGTGCGTGGAGGTGTATTGCTGGTTGGTCCACCATAGGGCTTGGCTGGTGCATACTGCTGGGCTGGGCGAGGCGCCTGATAGGATGGTCTTGGTGTGAACCTGGGTGGCAGGGCAGTGTTAGGCACCCACACCCGGCGCTTTTGAGGGCCAGAACTGGATGAGGAACCCATGTCACGGCCATGCTTGCATGTCGCTTCGAAATCAGTCTGACCTGTCTCAGCACTGATGGCCTTGTTCACAAGCTTCTGGAAGGAGGTCCACTCGTGCAGACGGAGGTCACGACAAAGCTGAGCTCGGGGCTAAGTCCCTTACGGAACCTTGCCTGCTTCTTGTCATCAGTGAAAACTTCCTCAGTTGCATAACGTGCTAGGTTACCGAACTCCCTGCTGTATGCATCCACAGAGAGTACCTTGGGTGAAACTGCAGAACTCCTCACGCTTGCGATCCATAAGACTCTCCAAAATGTGATGTTCACAGAAAGCCTCACTGAATTCTACCCAAGTAGTGACCTGGCCAGCTGGGCGCATGGCCTCATAGTTCTCCCACCAGAGACTGGCGGGGCCTTCAAGATGATAGGCAACAAAAGTGACCTTATCAGCCTCAGCTACGAGTGCGGAACGTAGCTTGTGGGTAATGCTACGAAGCCAATCATTGGCGTTGAGGGGCTCGACGGAGTGATAGAAGGTGGGTGGATGTAACTTGATGAAGTCACTGAGCGACACCAAGTTATTCCTCTGATGCAGTGATGTGTTCTGTTCGATGCGTTCCAACAAACGGATGGTCTCCCATTTGTTCCTCCCGGCCTCCAGCATGACCTCAGCCAGAGAAGGAGGATGAGGCAAGTTCGCATCTCTAGCTCCACTGCCTTCAGCCTGCTCCGGGGGGAGCAGGGTTGTTGTGGGTATTGACCATCCTAAGAAAACAAGACAATGCTTTAGTCCAGAATGGTAAGATTTTGACATAAAAATGCAGAATGTAAGGGATAACTCGAAATGCAAGATGATCATCCGTATGACATGGTAAATACAGAAACTGCTACACTTATTCCATCGTCATACACACCATACAAGGTTTAGTACAAGACCAAACGAAGTACAACTGCGATGAAAGGAAGATTACATCTTATCGGAGGCATCCCAAGCTCCTATACATTATATTTCTACACCTCCAAAAAGTGGTACCATCAGCTCAGTCATATCCCACAATCACGCAGGACGGTGGACGATATAACTGTTACAATACTAGTGGTGCTACCATCAGCTCAAACATCTCCGTAGTAATCTTCGTAGAGATTACCCCCATGTCCTGGAAGCTGGACGTGATCATCTGGAAACAGTCGATCCTGTGGAGCCTGCAGTCCATAGGGACACAGATGTGGCCTGGGACCAACAAATGGTGACAGAAGAGGTCCATGGGGAGGAGTGATGCCCCCTACATCACGACAATCCATATGATCCAGCAGACTAGACCGCACGGGGTACAGATCCCGCATATCCATATACCCAGCCTGCACAGCAGGTGCAAACCGGGTCAAAGTGTCCCAGTGATCAGACCGGGAGTTGAAAAGCTCCAATCGCAAGGCACGATTTTCACGGTCCTTATCCTCAAGCATCTGTGCGGTAGTGCGAAGTAGCGAGTCCTCATGATGAGAGTCGGTGTAAATAGCTGTGAAATAACCTTCTGCCCCAGGGAGTGACGCTGGCATATAGCGGAAGTCAGTGTTCCAAAGCAAGCCAGTTCTAGCCCGCATAATAGTCATCATTGAATAGACACTCAACAACATCATATCAAGATTTTGAGACACTTTGCAAAGGATTGCATAGACACTAACAACATCATATCAAGATTCTGAATCCATTTTAGCAACATAATGGGGTAGTAGAACTGAACTAGGCTTGTATCCATCAATCATATAAGGTACTACTGATTAGTAACACGTGAACATGAGAGAAAGTGGTTGGGGCATTGGTTAAACCGAAGGACATGACAGTGTACTCGTATTGGCCATGACGAGTAACAAAGGCCGTTTTAGAGATGTCCCCATTCTTGATTTTGATTTAATGGTAGCCCAACCTCAAATCCATCTTAGAGAAGACTGAGGATCCAGCGAGCTGATCATATAGGTCGTTGATCCTGGGGAGCGGATACTTGTTCTTTATTGTGACCAAGTTAACGGGTCGATAATCTACAACCATCCGATCCGTACCATCCTTCTTCTTGACGAAAAGGACGGGACAAGCCCATGGAGACGAACTAGGACGGATGAAATCCTTTTTCAAGGACTCATCGAGTTGTTTCTTAAGCTCGGCTAGTTCTGGTGGTGCCATCTTATAGGGTCTTATAGAAATTGGGACAGTTCCTGAAATAAGATCTATCACGAACTCGACATCTCTGTCAGATGGAACACCTGGCAATTCTTCTGGAAAGACATCCGAAAAGTCACGGACTACCGGAACGTCTTCGAGGTCTGGCAAAGGACTGGCATTAAGAGAATATAGCTGTCGCTTGGCTACTCGGGTCAAGACATTGACTATCTTTCCCGAAGGATGTGTAAGTTGAACAGTTCTAGAGAAGCAATCAATCTTAGCATGATATGCTAACATCCAGTTCATACCCAAGATGATATTAATATCCGAGGATTTTAGAGCTATCAAAGACGCAAGAAAAACAAGTTTGTCGACCTAAATTTCATTTCGATGACCCCAACCACGGGTCAGTGCTGCCCACGGCCTCCAGTAAGCTACAAACACCAGAAACTACTTGCAACTCCTGGACAGAGGACTAGGGTGGATAAGAAGTCGAGCGAGTCAATTAAGGATCCCAATGTATGGTAGTAGCTGATTCTTAAATCACATATACATATCTCGGTGCTTAAGGACGGTTCCAATGAAACAACCCACCATGTACTCCTACATGGCCTCTCATTGATACCTTTACCAAATCGTGTTTAACACATCACTCTTATTACCGATATGATCATTTCACTCTAGCCCATCACCCAGATGAACTAGACTTGACACGACTCTAAACATAGAAGCCATAGCAAGGTAGGAAACACATACACATGGCTCAATCAACTCCTACACATGCTAGTGGATTTCATCTAATTACTGTAGCAATGACAGGTCATGCAGAAAAAATGGGTTCAACTACCGTAGCACACAGCAGTTCGAATCGTGTTATCTTAATGTAGTAAAAAAGAGCAGAGGCGAGAACATGGGATTGTATCGATATGATCAAATGGTTGGTTGCTTGCCTTACGGGTCCGTGGACTAGTAATGCTCCTTGTTAGGATATTCGCGATACTCTACGGGGCAGAACCTGCCGCAAAGAGCACCGATATACAATCATCACCAAACAATGTGCAACAATATGATGCATGCATGAGACATGGAAAAATGAGTGTATTGGACTAATGCAACTAAGACCAGATGGGTTTGGACCATTTTGAATCAAAGATTCAAGTTCCAAGCTCACATATGGTTCTTAATAGTGCTTTATCATGTTCTGCACTAAACAGTAGGTTAACTTGCTTAAACATGCATGAAAACAGTACAGATGGATAGATTAGATTTTTCTGATCATTTTTCATATATAACACTTTGCATTTGGAGATACAGATTAATTTCTATGATTTTTTGAAGTTGTAGTATTTTCTAGAATTTCTTGTATAAGAATAATTCCAGTGATTGAGTTATTGCATCAGGGTGACATCAGCGGTCAACGGGGACGGTCCAGGTCAAACCTGACCAGTGGGTCCCGCGTGTCAGTGTCATTAGGCTAACTAATTTTAGTTAGTGCTAATCCTAGGTTAATTAACAGAGTGGGCCCCACCTGTCATTGACCCAGGGGGGTCAAACTGGGCCCACCCGAGGTCAAACTGGGTCAGCGGGGTTAAACTCGCCGGCGTTTAGCCGCCGGCGAGGCCAAACGCGGCGGGGTAGTGCGGTTTTTGTGCTCCGGCGACCAAAAGGGCGGCGAAGGGCATCTACGTGACGCTGGAGATGAGCCGCATCTAGTGGTGGTTGGGCTTGGGGTCGCCGGAAATGGCACCGACGATGACCTTGGCGGCTGCCGGAGCTCGAGTGAGCTCGGGCTCGTCGCTAGGATGCACGGCGAGGAGCGTGGAGTGGTGCGGTGAGCTCCTGGGGGTGCGGTAAGGTTAACGAGCAGGGTGGCGTGGCCGTTGCGTGGCCGGAGTCACGTCGGCGATGAGCTCAGCGGCGACGCGTGCGGGTGAGCGTCATGTAGTCGCTACGGTGCTTGAGAGAGAAAACAGAGAGGATGGGGAGGTAGCCAGGCTCACGGTTGTCACGGCGGAGCAGACGGCGAGGTCGGGGATGGGCTGCTGCGACGGTGACGGCGAAAGGGATCTCCGGCGACGGTCGGTGACGTCGGGGTTGGTGGAGGCGGTGCAGAGTGTGCGAGCGCTCGGGGCTCGTCTAGCTCGACGGAGCGGACGACGACAGAGCTCGTGGACACGGTGGAGCGACGCGAGGACGACGATGGGCGCGGCTACGGCAGCGGAACGATGGCGGCTACTTCGGCCATGGCGGGAGAGGGCGAGAGAGGATAGGGGGGAGAGTGGGGTGTCCAGGGGCTCGGGACGGCGCCGAGAAGGCCCTTCAAGGCGTCGCGATGGCGCGGGCGACGCAGGCAGGCAGGGAGGTGGCGTGGCAAGCTCGGTGGCGTTGCGTTGTCCCTCCTCTGCCTACTGGCAGAGGTAGGTGGTGACTGGCACGGGCCCGCCAGGTAAGTGGCCTCTGGCCTTTCTCTCTCTCTCCCCTTTTTCATTTAATTTGCTTTTCTATTTTTCTATAAATGTTGGGCTTTATTAAAAATACTAAAACGTTTTTAAAAATCCTGCAAATAATTATGGGCTCTGTTGGGATTATTCCTAAGAGCCCTCACTTAAATCCAGAATTATTTGGGCACTTGGATTATTTTATAGCATTTAAATGCCCAAATGCAAATAGATAAAGAATCAATCCAGTGACCTTAATTGTCCTAGAAAAATGTGAACCAATTTTAGCAGAGGTTCTGGACCAAGGCAAAAATGATGGATATTTTAGAAGGGCATTTCAGGTTCATTGAAATTATTTTTAGTAAACCCTAGTTGATTTCAGGGGGCTGGGGGTTCTGTCATCCCCATTTCCAGTTTCTGATGAAAGGTACACATGATGCAGCACTCTAATGCATGAACTAGCTAGGGTGTGACAGCACTGGTGAGGTGATTGAAAACATCTACGTGGCCTGGGCAACTCAAACATATAGTTAGTGGCGTGGCGCCCGTGTCGCGTCGTGCAATGTCCTGCCTCTGCCTACTGGCAGTGGTAGGGGATGACTGGCATGCGGGCCGGCTGGGCTGGCTAGTGAGTTTCCTCTCTCTCTACTTTTTCCATTTAGTTTTGTTTGTTATTTTCTTTTCTCTGTTTTGATTTGATTTCAAACAGAATCATTTTGTAAAATCCTGAAATAAATTGTGGACTCTTTCTGAATTATTCCAGTGGCCCTCAATTAGGTTTGAAATTATTTGAGCATTTAAAGTATTTATTGCATGCCCAAATTCAAATACTTTATGGCTTAATTCAAAAATCCAAAAGTGTCCGAAAAATGTGTGGATCATTTTTGGCAGAGGTTTGCACCTTTTTCAAAAATCATGAACTTTTATGAAGGGCATTTTGGATTCATTGAAAATATTTTTAGCTGATCCTATTATTTTCGAAGGGTTTGTTGGATCCCCAATTCAAAATTCAAGAAAATTTAAACATGATGCACATGCAAGACTAGCCCAAGTGCAAAGCTAAACTAGGGTTGTGACATGTATCATCTGAATTTTTTCCTCAACAGAACTCTAAATTCAATTTCAGTAAAATACAACCTACTGTGAGTGACATGCGGGCGTTGACCTCACTATTACTCTTACAGTTCGCATGACAAGAAAAAATGATTGACATTTTGACAACAACAAAAAGGCAAATAAAACGCATAAAAACTCACAAAATTCCAACAGCAGACAGTCCTATTAACAGAGTCTGGTGGCAGGAACCCGCTGGTTTCTTATACCGTAGTAAGAAAGCAAAAGGGAAGGAAATAGTCTAGCAATATGTTGTGTGAGAGTTTCTGTGCTGCTTTTGTGAGCGTTTTTTATTAGTGAGAAAGTAATATCGTGTGAGGAGATCCTTTTGCACTCCTTTCACCTCAGCGTGTTTTCCGATTCCATTTTAATCTGGGCTCTGTTATTGGCCTTTTTCTGTGAGAAATGAAATTATGTGTAAGCTAAAAGCTCAGGTTTTGTTGTTCTTTTAACCCAAAGCTCAGGTTTTGTTGGCACGCGAGGGTGGTGGAAATGGAATAACATAAATTACATTCATAAGCATTGTTGTGCAAACAGCTAAAAGTGACGGTGATCCGAGCTAGATTATTTACCATTTGACCGATAGACCATGACGGACTTTTTGCGCATCATGATCTGGCGAGGGACATGCACCATCTGAGCGGCCTGCAGATGTAACATTAGCAGCGATGTCACAAGGTAAGCACCAGAAATTATTCCTTACTGTAACAAAGCAGAAGAAAAACAGCCCGTGATCTGACATTAGCTATGCGCAAGCAGACGCTTTCGGATTTCTATTTTCCAGGCGCTTCTAAAGGGAGAGTGCATGATGTGGAAAACTCACGAAAAAGTTGGCATCCATAGCATAAACGCAAGGTAAATAACTAGGATTGTTTTGGAAGAAAGATCGGGAAATCTTTGCTTGCCTTGAGGCGGAGCAGCAACGGCGGCGGACTGCCTCCTTCCTACGTCGCATGATTCCATTCATCCGAGGGAGCATGAGGGCGTCGCTCATGGTGCACAGAAGCAGCGCTGCCGCCGCCCCTCGATCGGTCGACCGACGGCTCGCCGGCGTTCGCCGGTGCGCCGTGCCCCTGCAAGACCGCCGCCTCCTGCGGGAGACACCCGTCCGCAAGACGGAGAGAGCCTTTTTTTTTTTGAGACAAGCAAGACGGAGAGAGCCGTGTGCTGGCGATGGAGCCGGGCTACGTGTTAAGTATGTCGACGACGGCAGGTGTCGGGGTTGAGGTGGCGGTCGAGCCAGCCTGCATGCGCGCCAGCTGTTTGAAGGAATGGACGCCCTAGCTTGGCAAGAAAGCCCGGACTCGCCACGTCGTGCACCGCTTGAACGCTGTCGACACGTCGTCAGCAAATTGCATGCTGGGCTTTTTGTTTCATGTCGCCAACAGAGGAACTCTCCTCCACTTAGGTTTCGAGGGGTTGAGTCTGAGCTGTTTTCTCATGAAAAAATATTTAAAAAGTGTTCATAAATATGAAAAATATATCCATAAATTCTAAAAATATCATGACATTTTGGAAAAGGTCCATGGATTTTTTTCAATGCTCGCAAGTTGTTTTACAATGTTTGAAGAAAAAATGTTGCGGGTTGAATAAGATGTTTGTTAATTTAAAAATTATTCCAAAAGTCTTAAAGCTTCCGGGCCTTGGAAGTTGCTTGTGGCTCATCCATAACGGATATTTGGCACTTTCAAATTGTTTGGCGCGCTCTTAGCCATTCGCCACGTGTCGCGCTCTGGGCGCTTTCTTCGGATTTTGTTTTTATTTTTCCACACGCATTTTCGGCTTTTTAAACGGGTTTTTTCGTTGTTTTGGTTTTCCACCGGTCCTCCCTAGCTTTTCGATCAAAAAAAATTCAAAAAAAAATTGCGCAAAAAAACGCATTTTTTTCTTTCGCGAGAGTCACGGCCGTGCCTCTCGAAAACGAAAAAAAGTGATTTCTGTTTATTATCCTTTGGCGCGAGTCACGGTTTTGCTTCCGCGAGAGGCACGGTTGTGCTTTCGCGGGAGTCACGGCCGTGCCTCTCGGAAACAGAAAAAAAACATATTTTCTGTTTATTTTTCTTTCGCGAGAGTCACGATTTTGCTTCTGCGAGAGGCAGGGTTGTTCTTTCGCGAGAGTCACGGCCGTGCCTCCTCTGAAACAGAAAAAAACACGTTTTCTGTTTTTTTCTTTCGCGAGAGTCACGGTTTTGCTTCCGCGAGAGGCACGGTTGTGATTTCGTCAGAGGCATGGGCGTGCCCCTTTCGGAAAGGGAAAAAATCCGTGCTCCTGGTTCGGTTTTTTCGTTCGGTTTTTTTCATCCGATTTTTTTCATGAAAAAAAAAGTTTGTCAAAGACTATCAACATGGGATCTAATTTTGAAGATCTCGACGCGAGAAATCCAACGGCGAAAGCGGTTCGAGATTTGGACGCACGGTTTAAGAGATAAAACGTTTTGAAAAAACAGATCTATGAAAAAAAGAAAAAACTCACGGGTTGCGACAAACGGCGCCCAAGCGCGCCGCCACTTGTCGCAACCTGGGAAAAGTTGGAGTGATCTTCGCAAGAAGTACTCCTTAACTAGTGATTTCGATGGTTGCATGGTATTCTTTGTGTTACTTCTTGGTGGATGAATTGTTTGTTTTTTATAGGCTACAGTAAACTGATATAACCATCACCGGTGGCCATCAAGACTAAAATGTGTAACAATGGTACAACCAAACACGGAACATTTTTTTACCTTCCTCCCAAAACAAAAACCACATGGAATAGCAGGCCAAGCCGGCACCGACAAAAGAAAACACAATGACATCCATCATAATTAAAGCCCAAACCAACAAAGCTAAAACCAAACTGAAACAGTCTACTTTAATAATCGGGAGTCTGGGAGCTCTGGTCTCGCGTGTAATACGCACGATATCAAGCAAACGAGCCCGGCCACGAGCCATATAGCGCTATGTGCATATTGCACTGGTGATTCTCGCGTGTAATAAACATGATAATGAGAAGAAGAAAAACCATTAGAAGAAACAAAAGAACCAAATGAAACGTTCCCAAAATCGAATGTACTTTCATTATTGAATATCAATCGCGTGTTTGGGACTATTATGCATGACCGACCCAACAGCATCTGCGGGGGAGTCCTTGTTTGCTCAAACACTTCTGTTGTATTCACGAAATATGATATCCATAATAACACCCTTGGGACAAAAACAAAATTAATTCTCCAACTAAAACATGGAGCCACAGAGCACGTTTTACCCTCTAGTATGTCTCTGATCCAACAAGGACAATACTTATGACTAGAATGAACAAAATGTGGTGCGGACGATAAATGATATCGGAGCAACTTCAACGCAACGATGCAAACAGACATGAATTTTGTCTGTTTTTTGTTCGTTTGAGCCGCCATCCGCACAACAGACATGGGGCGGACACGTGCGGCCAATCGATGTACCCAATGCGCAAGACACGAGAAGGACATGCGAGGCTACCGGTGAGAAGGCGCGGGATGTTTGGGACGCCGCGCAGGTCGTCCTCCCCGGCAAGATCTAGGCATGGCGGCTCGGTTCAGAAAGGAGGCGGCGGCCTGCACTACTGGGCTTGCCGGTGAGCGCGATGGCGACCTGTGCCCAGTGGCCTCGTCGGTGCGTGGTTCCTCATCGCAACAGTTGTGGAGGCGGTGGCCCAGCTCGTGCGGGGTTGCTGATATGTGGGACCAGGGCCGACATAAGAGGGCACCAGCCGACGATGGGAGCGTCCGCTTCATCAAATTTTGGCCCATATTTGCGTCAAGTTTGGCTGGGACATGCGATAAACAGACACCAGGTAAACGGTCACTTGGTTGGGCCAAGTTTTTTGTCCGGATGACCCAAAAGGATCTGCCCATTGGAATTGTCCTCATCTCACCTACTACCTCGGTCCGGAAATACTTGTCTTCGAAATGGATAAAAAAGATGTATCTAAAACTAAAATACATCTAAATACATCTATCTCTCGGACAAGTATTTTCGGACGGAGGGAGTACTTGCTAAGAAAGCAAATCTATATTGGACCATCTAAAAAAAATCTACATTGGACCGAGAGCATGGAGAGCATGACTCTACCCAACAAAATCTCATAAATTTTGTTGACAACATAGCAAAATCCCATAAAAAGTTGACAAAACAGCAAAATCTTATATTTACGGTAAGAACTCCACGAGATTCTGAGAATTTATTCCCCATTAATTTCAACGATAGCTATACCAGACAAACCTCAGTTTTTCGGTCGCGTCCCAGGCTCTGTCCACCCGCCGCCAACACGCATGCAACATCATTTAAAAACGATCCGAGCCGAGCCCGACCTGGCACACATTTCAAATTCAAAAGAGGAAGGAAAGAAACGCCCAACGGTCGCCTCCCCCAAATCTCCAAT
>NC_057807.1:36799993-36814808 GCF_018294505.1 Triticum aestivum
AAATAGATGTTCCACTAAATAGTTTCATTTTTTTTAAAAGTAATTACGATTGTGAGCAAACACGTAGGGCGGTGGCTCATGTAGCGCCATGTGCTTATTGCATTGGGGATTTATTTTCTGCCTGGGTTTTCAGCTGATTTTTTTATAGTTTTGTTAGGTTTTCTATTAAATCCTTTTTGATTTTCCAAAAATATTCAAGAATATTTTGAATTTACAAATATATTCACGTTTTTAGAAATGAATTATACAGTCTTCATAAATTAAAAAACCATGGAGATGATACATATATTCATGAATTGTAAAAAATGATCATGGGTTTTCATATTGTTCACAAATCTGTAGAAATGGTTACAAATTTTAAAAATGCTCATACATTTAAGAAATATTTGCATATTCAATAATACAAAGAAAAAAATCTTTGTGGCTTTATGAAATGTTCATAATTTTAGAAAACATTTATGAATTTAATGGGACTCTGCTTGCTATTACAGACAGTAGCTGCCGAGTGAAGTAAATGTTCTTGAATTTAAAATATATTCTCATTTTTTTTAAAAAAAATACTCATAAATTTAAAAGTTATTCACAAAAAATGAACATGAAAATGAAGGGGAAAACCCGGTACTTAAAAAAGTATTCACAAATTGTTCCCAGAATTGGAAGGACCATCCATGACTGGCCCAATAGCGCCCATGGGGTGGTCTGCGTTTGCTCGAACGCCTCTACGAAATATGAATTGCTATAATAACTATTGAAAGAAAAATAAAGTTAATTCTCCAACTAAAAACCGACAGAGCGTTCATGACCAGAATGAACAAAATGCAGCGCAGACGACAAATGGTCTCATGTTGCCTAAAAAATAGACTTAAATCCCATATTATTTTTTGCGAGTAAAAGCAAACCTGGATTCATGCAAGAGCGTTGAGAGCATGCCTAATGCCCAGCAAAATCTCATAAATTTAGTTGACAGCGCAACAAAATCTCATAAAAAAATTGACAGCTCAACAGAATCTCACATTTACGGTAAGAATTCAATGAGGCTCTTAGGATTTATTTCCTATTAATTCCAGTAACAACTATAACAGACAACCTTCAAAAAACTATAACAGACAAACCTTAGCATAGACGCGCACAGACGCAACGCCTAGCCGCGCACGCCCGAAAGCTGCACACTGCTCACCAACGCCTAGCACACACCCTGCATCACCTCAGCCACGCCAACCCGCGCTTGCACGGGGCACACCACACCTTCACGCGCCAGCACCGTGCAATCCATAGGCTGCCATTACTTATGAAACAGACCTTCCTTGGATCTAGTGCGGACTTTGTTGGCCGATCCTCCAGCCACGGCGAGACGAGGTGAAGGGTGAAGAGGTTGGCGGCGTGCTCGATCTAGGGTTTTCGCCGTGTTGCCAAGGAGGACAATGCGGGGACCGGGGGGCTTGCCGGTAAACATTTAGGGGGCCAAATTTGCCCATTTCCAATTAAATTAAAGATGCTCCAAGAGCATGGACAGCATGGCTCTACCGAGCAAAATATCATAAATTTTGTTGACAGCACAACAACATCTCATAAAAAAAATTGACACCAGAGCAAAATATCACATTTACGGTAAGAGAATTCAATGAGGATCTCGGGATTTATTCCCCATTAATTTCAGCGACAACTATAACAGACAAATCTTAGCATGGACGCGCACGATGCAGCGCCTAGCCGCTCACGCCCAGAAGCTGCTAATCGCTCCTAGACGCACACTGCTCACCAGCGCCTGACACACGCCTTGCATCACCCTGCCACGCCAACGTGCGCCTGCACGGGGCGCACAACACCTCCACTCGCCGGCACCGCGCAGTCCACCATAGAGGTCGCCATGACTCACGAAACGGACGAAGGGCCCCCCGCCGCCTTCCTTGGAGACGGTGTGGGCTTCGGCGGCCATTCCTCCAGTGACGGCGAGATGTGGTGAAGGGAGAAGAGGGTGGCGGCGCACTCATTCTAGGGTTTTCACCGTGTCGCCAAGGAGGACGACGGGGGGGGGGGGGACACCAACTTGCCGATAAACATTTAGGGGGTTCATTTTCGCCCATTCCAGTTAAAGATGCTCTAAGACCATGGACAGCATGGCTCCACCCAGCAAAATCTTATAAATTCTGTTGACATTCTTTTGACAGCACAGCAAAATCTCGCAAATTTTATTTCAACAGCACAGCAAAATCTCACATTTACGGTAGTGATTCAAGGAGATTGTGAGGATTTACTCCACCCCATTAACTCCGGCGACAGCCATGGCAGACAAACCTCCGCTTTTCGTCCCCGTCCGAGGCTCCTCCGTCCGCCCGCCACCTCCACGCCATTTAACAACGACCCGAGCCGAGCCCGACCTTCCCCTGGACTTCGAATTCGAAAGAGGAAGGAACGAAACGCCCCGCCCAACGGTCGCCTCCCCTCCCCCACAAATCCCCGATTCAAAACCCTCCTCCCACCTCCCATCTCCGACGAACTCGCGATCCATTCCTCCGCCCACCTTCCCCTCTCCCTTTCGCTTTCGCTTTCGCTCGAATCGGGAGAATGGAGGAGGGGAGCAGCGAGTCCGGCCAGGACGGCGGGGCCCTGTCCGCGGCGTCGGTGGGGACGGAGGCGGTGGCGGCGGCGGCGGTTGTCAGGAAGACGGTGAAGATGTCCGAGACCCGCGACTTCATCCCCTGCGCCAGCGAGGGTACGTGCCTGCGTGCGTTCGCGAGCGCGAGCGGATCTAGGTCGCCTGGTTCCGGGGGATTAATTATCTTGTTTTTCTCTCTCTGGCTTCAGGGGATTATTCCAGATCCTCGGGGTCGTCGGCGGCGGCGGCGGCCCAGCCGGACGTCGCCAGCTGTACCGGCTCGTCGGAGGCCGCCCCGCGCGACGACGCGGACGCGGACGCGGAGATCCACCACACGCCCGACTACGCCCGGAGGGCCCCCGCGGCCCGCCTCAGGATCGCGCCGCTCGAACTCTTCTCCGCGGCCCCGTCGCCGCCGGCGGCGCCCCGTCCTCCCGCCAAAGCCGCGGACGCCGAAGACGCCGCCGACGACGGTGCCGCCGCGCCGGAGGCCGGTGCGGGCGGAGGGGCGCAGGAGGGCGCCATGGGCTGCCAGATCGCGCGCACCGACAAGGTAACGGCTTCAAGATTCGCCTCGGAATTCCCCTGCTGTTTTCCTCCTGGGTGGTGTCCAGTGCAAAATTAAATCGCTGCATTTGGTCGCAGGGCAATGGCGACTGCTGTGGCCAGCTGAGGCAGGAGTACGACTCGCTCCTGAGGGAGAAAGGCGAGTGCAGGAGGGTGCTGGAGGATCTCATGAGGGAGAATGATCTCAAGACCAAGGAGTGCCACGAGGCCCAGACGTCCCTGCGCGACCTGCAGATGGAGCTGATGCGCAAGTCCATGCACGTCGGCTCTCTCGGTAACAAGAACTTGTCTCAACTCTCAACTTCAGATGCACTTGTTCAGTGACAGTAGGAGCAGACTGAATTTCACCAGTTCTATCTTCTGCGATTAAAACAAGCAAATCCACGACAGAGTTGCAGCAAACTTATTTTATCAGTTCTTTCTCCTGTGATGATTAAAACAAACCCACATCAGTTGTACCATGGCACTTGCAGCAAACTGACTTTTATCACTTCTATCATCAGTAATCAGACAATGGTGTTGGTCTTGCTAATTGTTACAACTAGAATTTGCATGTTAGTCTTTCCCTTGCTGAGTGGGAACATTTTCTGAAACTTTTGCTATTCATGCAGCATTTGCGGTGGAAGGGCAAGTGAAGGAGAAGACTCGTTGGCGCCAACTACTGAAAGACCTGAGTGAGAAATTTAAGGTATTTATTTGGCCTCAAGTTTTTGCTTCTTTTTACAGTGCACTCTTAAGCTTGACAGAGTGAATGGACTTACACACTTTATTGTGATGGTCCGCAGGCGTTAAAGACAGAGCACCAGATCTTACTGAAAGAATCAGAGGAATACAAAAAGTGTTTGTCAGATGCTACACAGATGACTACAACAATTCATCAATACAGTAAGATTTGCAGAGTGGTTAACCAAACTGAACTAGTTGTGTACTCTTCAGTTTTCTTGTCTGTATCCACTTCCAAGTAAAGGCAACACACATGATTTCCTTTTTTATTTCAACAGTGAGCCAATATGCAAGTTTAGAATCTGAATTTAAGGACCTGAAAGAGAAGTTCAGCGAGGAAGCAAAGGAACACAAGGATCTTTATAACAAGCTTATAGAGCTCAAAGGTAAGCTGTTTATTCTGGTATCAGTTTATACATTGTTACTACAAGAAATGTTGACAATAGGACCTAACGCGACTTGCACACTGCTTAGGTAATATAAGAGTGTTTTGCCGCTGTCGGCCACTAAACACGGAAGAAACAGCAGAAGGAGCTTCAATGGCGATCGACTTTGATTCTGCAAAAGATGGAGAGCTCATTGTTAGAGGCCATGTATCATCGAAGAAAGTCTTTAAATTCGATTCAGTCTTCAACCCTGAAGAAGACCAAGGTAATTCACTCGTAGATGCAGTTACTCACCTTGCATCCTTCCTCATGTTTTTAACAGTTTATCTTCTTCAACTTGTATACAGAGAAAGTGTTTGAGAAAACTGCCCCATTTGCAACTTCGGTGTTGGATGGATTCAATGTTTGTATCTTTGCTTATGGGCAAACCGGCACTGGTAAAACATTTACAATGGAAGGAACTGAAGGTGCTCGAGGGGTTAACTATAGAATTCTGGATGAGCTCTTTCGAGTAGTCAAGGACAGACATGACCTCTTCCAATACGAGATTACTGTTAGTGCCTTGGAAGTATACAACGAACAAATTCATGATTTGCTCCTGACAGGGTCCCAACCAAGCACAACAACAAAAAGGTACATCACTTGTGAGTTATATCATCAGATACAACATTGTGTGAAGATACTGTACATCATGATACTTTGTTCACAGGCTAGAAGTAAGACAAGTTGCAGAGGGAGTTCATCATGTACCAGGACTGGTTGAAGCACGAGTTGCTAACATGGATGAGGCCTGGGACGTCCTGCAAACTGGAAGCAAAGCCAGAGTTGTTGGTTCCACAAATGCTAACGAGCACAGCAGCCGGTCACACTGGTCAGTATCTTGTAGCCCTTAACGTTGTTCACCAGATCTTCATTCACGTGCACTAAGTAGTAGATTGTAATATCCTGACCTCACTAATTTTCCATACAGCATACATTGTGTGATGGTCAAAGGAGAAAACTTGATGAATGGAGAGCGCACAAACAGTAAACTGTGGCTCATTGACCTAGCCGGAAGTGAGCGTGTGGCAAAGACAGATGCTCAAGGCGAACGACTGAAAGAAGCACAGAATATTAACAAGTCCCTATCTGCACTTGGAGATGTCATATCTGCTCTTGCAACTAAGAGCCAGCATATACCCTTCAGGTTTCAAACTTTCAAACCTTGGTTATAATTTGCACTGGTGATTATATATAAGATCTCGCTAACATATCTATTCTCAAACTGGCAGGAATTCAAAGTTAACGCACTTGCTGCAAGACTCACTAAGTATGCAATTTTCTTCTCTTCTCCTTATGCTGGCATGATTTGAACTGTTTTGGTAATAATGTGTGTAAGCACTGCAGGTGGAGACTCCAAAACTTTGATGTTTGTTCAAATTAGCCCCAACGAAAATGACGTGGGCGAAACTCTCTGCTCGCTGAACTTTGCGAGCAGGGTGAGGGGGATAGAGCTTGGACAGGCAAGGAAACAAGTTGATGTTGGAGAGCTGTCAAGATATAAGCTTATGGTACTTACTCTATTGCTTTCCCTGTTAGTTCATGTTTTAGTACGAGTTTAGCATCCATATGTTTAATCTGAATGCATGCTGCTGCCAGGTTGGGAGAGCCAAACAGGACTGCAAGAGCAAAGATGCTCAGATCAAGAGCATGGAAGAAACAATCCAATCCCTTGAAGCCAAGAACAAGGCCAAGGACCTGCTCACTATGAATCTCCAAGATAAGGTACTGTGAGCATTTTTCAGCATCCCAACTTGTAACCACCATGGCTGAAATAGTACAAGTTGCCTTGAAACTGATATACATGAAGAGTTGATGTGTCTCTTTTTTTCTTCAGATCAAAGAGTTGGAATCACAGCTGCTGGTCGAGAGGAAGATAGCGAGGCAGCATGTCGACAACAAGATCGCCCAAGACGTCGAGCGAAAGCAGCAGCAGCAGCAGCAAAGCCACAAGATGGAAGAGAACAGCACATACATGAGAAGCCCCATGTCAGAGAGGAACCTCAACACCACCATGGAGAGACCGCCACTATCAGCAGCACCCAAAAAGGATCCCGGGATGGCGAAACAGCCGTTTTCGGACAGCAACAACAGCGATACCTACAGCTTCAACCAGCTCATGTCCCTTGCCGAGGAGAAGGAGAACGCCAACCCAGACGCCGCCGCGAAGGCCAGGCGTGTCTCGCTCTGCAACGGAGGGGCTCGCCAGCCCCGCCGCAGCTCGCTTATCCCGCTGCCGCGCCGCAACTCGCTGATGCCGCTCCCCGCCGGCGGCGCCAAGACGCCTGCACCGGCATTGGCGGCGGCGTCACCCCTTGACAAGATCAAGGAGTACTCCTCGCCGCCATTGAGCTCGCCGCCTGTTATGTCCAACGACAAGGGCGGCAGCAGGAGCAAGAGGATCAGCAGCATCCTGCGCCGCAGCCTGCAGAAGAAGGTGGTCATCCGGCCGCCGCCGTCGGGGCAGGCCGGGAGGAGGGCCGGCGCCGTTGCCGCCGCCGCGGCCGCACAGGGCATCGACAGCGCTCGCCGGGCGGCGGCGCGGCGCGTGCCGGCGGGCGGCGGTGCGCCGAGGGGCGGCGTGCACCAGAACAGGGACAAGGAGAGAGGCTGGAACCACTGATGATGATGGTGATCTGTAGATTGTCTGGGTAGGAGGAAAAAAAAGGTTAGATGTTGTTTATAGTTTTGAGTCTGAGTTCTCGGCTATTGTGAGAGAACAGCTCTGGGTTTCTTCTTCTTTTATTTGTTGTTATAGAGATTTGGCGAGTGGTGGAGCCCCCGGCTGTCAGATGAAATGTCATCATCTGCCCACGAAACAAATTTGCCGATTCTCATCAGGTTTGCAGGTGATTCCGGCTTGAGTGTGACAAGTCATATGCATCCTCAGTTAAGCATGTGAGTTGTGCTCTTTTGTTGCGTTTCAGCTCATATATTTACATTTTTGTTTGTTGTTCTCCGCTGTTCTTTATGTCAGAGAATTAAAGGGTGAAAGGAAAAGCTGTTATCTTTTTGCGGAAAGGAAATACTCCTTCCTCCAATAATGTAAGACGTTATTACGTTATGGGACGGAGGAATTACTTTTCAAGTCGGTTATTTAGGCAACCCCTCCTATGACAGTCGTTTTCAAGTTGTCAAATCTGGAAGGCCATAGCGGAATGAGATAGCTGGCTTTTGGTGCGGAGAGGAGATGATGATCTTGGAAATAAGATGCATTTACTTGCGTGATGGAAAATGTGCAAGAAAAAGGGAGGGGGCATGAGGTGAGACCTTTATATCTTTCATCACTCACGTCCCAAGATTGATGGAGCTGCCACACCATTTGAATTCAGGCCAATCTCACTCCTCAACCGTATGCTCAAAATCATCACAAAACTTCTGCCAACAGACTACAAAAAATAATTCTGCAATTGGTGCATAGAAACCAATATGGATTTCTTAACAACAAATGCACACAGGATTGTCTAGCATGGACCTATGAATATATCCACCAATGCCATCAGTCCAAGAAAGAAATTGTCCTGCTTGAACTGGATTTTGAGAAGGTTTTTGATATGGTCAGCCATGATACATTTTTTGGTGGCAGATTGCTGCAATGGATCAAATTAATATATAGCATTGTTCACTCTTCAGTGTTACTTAATGGAGTCCCGGACAAACAGTTCCTTTGCAAGAAAGGAGTCACACAAGGGGACCCCTTTTCTCCACTGATCTTTGGCATTGCTGCAGATCTATTACAAACTATGATGAATGAAGCAATGCATAATGACCTTGTGGAATCCCCCATGATGCACAACTCATGCCCAGACTATCCTATAATTCAGTATGCAGATGACACTATTCTGGTGGCTAATGCTGAAGCCACACAACTAAATCGCATCAAGAGTCTGCTACTTCATTTTGCAGCCTACAGTGGCCTGAAAGGAAACTACCCCAAGTCCACCTTAATCCCAATCAACATTGTTGATGATAAAACAACCCAACTCTCCTCTATGTTGGGCTGTAAGGTGGGCTCATTCCCACGAAAGTATGGCCTCCCATTATGCCTGAATAAACCTAGATTGGAGGATTATGCTCCTATGCTCAAAAAGATTGAAAGTAGGATGTTATGTTGTTCCACTCTTCTATCTACTAGAGATAAGCTCACACTGGTTAAATCTGTGTTCTACGGCATACCAATCTTCTTCATGTGTAAACTGATGATCCCAAAGATAGTGGCTAAATAGCTTAACATCTACCTGAAGAACTGTATCTGGAGAAAATTTGGTACCAGGGAGAGAGGTATGGACATGATTGCTTGGGAGAAAGTTTGCATCCCCAAAGAACATGGTGGTTTAGGGGTCCTTGACACCTCTATTCATAATCAGACTCTGCTCATGAAATTCTTACACAAATTCCTCAACAAATATGAAACTCCATGGGTAAAGATCATCTGGGAGACTCGTTATGCCAATAGTCAACCTCGAGAGCGGCTGGTATGATCTTTCTCAGATTATTACCAGCTTACAAGGAGCATGCCTTGTGTAAAGTTGGATTGGGGAACACAACACTGTTCTGGATAGATAAATGGCATGGGCAACCTCTTAACACCTCATACCCTGAGCTGTTTTCTTTCTCCAACAGCAAACACATTACAGTACAACAAGCTTTCAATCTGCAAGACCTGAGCATGATATTTCAGGGACCTCTATCTCTCATTGCTTTCCAGTAGCTTAACTCTCTGCAAGGAAGCATTGCCAATAGAGCCAACACAGGGATCCTTGACCAATGGTGTCATACATGGACCTCCCTGGGATACTTATCTATGAAGATGTATAAACAACTGATTGGGAATAGCTCTGCACATCATCTCTTCAAAGATATCTGGAGCATGTCCTGCAGGCTGAGACACAAAATATTCTTCTAGCTCCCGCTTCATGACAGAGTTAACACTAGGAATATGTTGCAGATGAGGAGCATGCATTTACAGGACTACAGTTGTGCTCTTTGTAGGATAACACTGAGGAAACTGCAGCGCATCTGATTTGGAACTGCTCATTTGCATTACACTGCTGGATCAAATCACTCCTCACCGCCAGAGAGGCATTTCCATATTTGATGAAGTTTCTCTCATATGTTGTCAACTTCCCAAAGAAATTGCACTGGAAATTATCATTGCAGGCGGCTGGGGCATTTGGTCATGTAGTAATGACAAGATTTCCATATCTGCTACTCCTCATATGGTCTGCTGGAAAGATTATCTCAAAGAGGGACTGTGGGTAGCACAGGTCAAGGCAAATCCACAGAAGCAAAAAGAGTAAAGATCTGGACTGAATTACACTTATGATCATTATCATGTATCCTAGAACTGGTATTGGTTAATTTTCTTTGCTTCTTGTAACTTTGTACTTGTATATTTTTTAATGAAATTACCGTAGAACAATTGTTAGTTAGCAAAGCGGTGTTGGTGATTAGTATAGAACCTAGATTTTTTTTATGTGTGCATGTCCTTGGCGCAAGAATATTATCCAGATGGAAAAATTTTGAAGGTTGCAAAATTCCCTTTGCCTACTGTGCGACTCGTAATTGTGGCGCGGGTGTTGTTGTCGGATATCGGGGTCCGGCAAAACCCTTAAGGTTCGAACTCTGGGGTGCGCACGAAGATCTTCTCCCTACCGATCCACACCCACGACCTCGCCGCGATTCTAAGCTAACACGATGAAAAACACAAGGGACACAAGGTTTATACTGGTTCAGGCCACCATTGTGGTGTAATACCCTACTCCAGTGTGTGGTGTGTGGATTGCCTCTTGGGCTGATGATGAACAATACAAGGGGAAGAACTGCCTCGCGAGGAGAGGTGTTCTTGTGCTGGTGTGGGGTGTGGATGAACTGAATGAATCTGTCCCCTTGCTATGGTGGTGGCTAGTCCTATTTATAGAGGCCCTGGTCCTCTTCCCAAATATTGAGCGGGAAGGGATTCCACAACGGCGGGATTTGAAGGAGACAACTAGTACATGCTATCCTAACTAAAGGTGGTCTTCGACTGCCAAAGGCACTGACGATGACGCCGTCTTGGGCTCCACAGTGACCTCCGTCCTGCCGTCCTGCTGGTCTTGATCTTGTTGCACCGATATGGAAACCTTTGCTTGATGCCTCGGTACTCCGCGCCTGCTCCTGCCCCCTTTGCACCAAAGAGGAAATGAGGACACTGTGCAGGCTGGCGCCCGCCTAGTCTTGATCGTCATGGCTTGCGTCATGTGCACCTCGCGAGGTACCCTTGCCTTGATCTCTCCGCCTCCTCGCGAGCCTGCCTGGCGAGGCCGCCCCTGAGGAGGCCTTGCGTCATCCGCGCCGCGAGGCTTGGCCCCTCGCGATGGTTTTGATCTTGGGTTGATGAAGACGGGCCGTACTGGGCCACTGCTGAGCCACACCGCAGGCCGCAGGCAGGCAAGTCTGGGGACCCCCGTTCCCAGAACACCAACAGTAGCTCCCGGGCCCAAGGCGCGCTCGGCCTTGGCTTAGCAGCGAAGCCAAATGGCAAGTGCGGAGCACCGCGGGCCCCAATAGCCTGCGGCCTTGGTGGACACGTGGCGACTGATTGGACATGGGCGTCTCCGCTTCCCCATGCTGCCTCGGCAACTGCCCGATTTGACGAGTCCCTACCGCATGCAAAAAGAGTCATCATTACCTGTGATCGTGGAGGCCAGCGGTTGGCCTTCCTCAGACTATAAGTACGGAGAGGCGTGAGCCCCCATTGTCCATCTCTCCTTGCTCCGCCTGCTTCTTCTCTCTTGCTCCTCCTCTGCTCTTGGCGCCAATGGCACCGATCCGCCGGTTCTCAGCCGAAGAGAAAGGAAAGCCCCCCCCCCCGGGAGGGGCCTGACGCGCTCCCGCCGAAGAAACGGCCAGTCCCGTGCCCCCGCGACGAGGTTGCGTGGCCGGAAATGACGAGGCCTTGGTACGAGCGACCACCTCCTGGGTTCCCGCTACCCCTACACCGGGCCGAGGGCCCTGGAGAAGGAGACGGCGAGCACCGCCGTCTGTGCCGCAGGCGAGGTCGACGAGCCATGGCAGCGCGCGCCGCCGCTCCTGGGGCCCACGCCGCGGACTCCTCTCGCGAGCTCGTGCTCCATGCCGCGATGCCTTCAAGCACCTGGATCCGCTTCCCTTCATTCTTCGCCTCCGAGATGCCGTCGAGGGGGCCTCTCGAGCTTTGGCTGCAGCACGCCGACTGCAGTGCCCCGGCGACCGGAGCGGAGGTTGAAGTCGTCGCTCCGGGCAAGGTCGTCATGACCCGAGGTTGGGGCGAGATTGCCCGGGTCTGCCGAACAGGGGGTGCCCTCATGATTCACTTTGAATATGACGGCGCCTCCTTGATGCTCTTCAAGGTCTTCGACGTGAAAGGCCGCCGGCTGGAGTGCTGCCCCAGAGGAGGCAGCCAGGACATCGACGTGGCAAGGGCTAGGCCTGCCACCCGCTCCCCCAACGGCTCCTCTGGCAGCAGCGGTGATGTTTGGGAGTTCAGCAACTCTCCCGAGCTCCTCGTGACTCCGGAGACGAGCGACGACAGCCATGTGCCCCCGAGCTCGCGTCGTGCCCGGAACAAAGCCGCTGCATCAGGACACCGGCGCAACTGATCTGGATGAGGTTGGCGCCGACCTCCCGTGGCCCACTGTTGATGATGGCGCCGACCATGGAGGCGCGTGTAGTTAGTGTTGGAAATATGCCCTAGAGGTAATAATAAAATGATTATTATTATATTTCCTTGTTCATGATAATTGTCTACTATTCATGCTATAATTGTATTGACCGAAAACCATGATACATGTGTGAATGCATAGACCACAACATGTCCCTAGTGAGCCTCTAGTTGACTAGCTTGTTGATCAACAGATGGTCATGGTTTCCTGATTATGGACATTGGATGTCATTGATAACGGGATCACATCATTAGGAGAATGATGTGATGGACAAGACCTAATCCTAAGCATAGCAAAAGATCGTGTAGTTCATTTGCTAAAGCTTTTCTAATGTCAAGTATCAGTTCCTTAGACCATGAGATTGTGTAACTCCCGGGTACTGTAGGAGTGCTTTGGGTGTACCAAACGTCACAACGTAACTGGGTGACTATAAAGGTGCACTGTAGGTATCTCCGAAAGTATTTGTTGGGTTGGCACGAATCAAGACTGGGATTTGTCACTCCATATGACAGAGAGGTATCTTTGGGCCCACTCGGTAATGCATCATCATAATGAGCTCAATGTGACTAAGTGATTAGTCACGGGATCATGCATTACGGAACGAGTAAAGTGACTTGCCGATAACGAGATTGAACGAGGTATTGGGATACCGACGATCGAATCTCAGGCAAGTAACGTACCGATTGACAAAGGGAATTGTATACGGGATTACTTGAATCCTCGACATCGTGGTTCATCCGATGAGATCGTCGTGGAACATGTGGGAGCCAACATGGGTATCCAGAACAGCCGTTGGTTATTGGCCGAAGAGCTGTCTCGGTCATGTCTGCGAGATTCCCGAACCTGTAGGGTCTATACACTTAAGGTTTGATGACGCTAGGGTTATAAGGAAGAATTGTATGTGATTACTGAATGTTGTTCGGAGTCCCGGATGAGATCCCGGACGTCACGAGGAGTTCCGGAATGGTCCGGAGGTGAAGATTCATATATGGGAAGTCATCATACGGTCACTGGAAATATTCGGGGGTATACCGGTATTGTACCGGGACCACCGGAGGGGTTCCAGGGGTCCAGCGGGAGGGGCCACCTGTCCTGGAGGGCCTTATCGGCTGTAGGTGGAAGGGAACCAACCCCTAAGTGGGTTGGGCGCCACCCCCCAGGGCCCATGCGCCTAGGGTTGGGGGGAACCCTAAGGGGGGCGCCCTCCCTTGCTTGGGGGGCAAGCCCCCTCCCCCTTGGCCGCCGCCCCCCCTCTAGATCTCATCTAGAGGGGCCGACCCCCCTTCCCCCTTCTCCCTATAAATAGAGGGGTGAGGGGAGGGCTGCAGCACTACATCCAAGGCGCAACCCCTCCCCTCCCCAACACCTCTCCTCCTCCGCGCGAGCTTGGCGAAGCCCTGCCGGAGAACTGCCACTCCATCACCACCACACCGTCGTGCTGCTGTTGGAGCCATCTTCCTCAACCTCTCCCTCCTCCTTGATGGATCAAGGCGCGGGAGACGTCACCGGGTTGCACGTGTGTTGAACGCGGAGGTGCCGTTGTTCGGTGCTAAGATCGGTACCCACCGCGATCTGAATCGCTTCGAGTACGACTCCTTCATCAGCGTTCTTGCAATGCTTCCGTCTCGCGATCTTCAAGGGTATGAAGATGCACTCCCCTCTCTCTTGTTGCTAGTTACTCGATAGATTGATCTTGGTGATGCGTAGAAATTTTTTAATTTCTGCAACGATCCCCAACAGTGGCATCATGAGCTAGGTCTATGCATAGTTTCTATGCACGAGTAGAACACAATTTTGTTGTGGGCGTCGATTTTGTCAATTTACTTGCCACTACTAGTCTTATCTTGTTTCGGCGGCATCGTGGGATGAAGCGGCCCGGACCGACCTTACACGTACGCTTACGTGAGACAGGTTCCACCGACTGACATGCACTAGTTGCATAAGGTGGCTAGCGGGTGTCTCTCTCTCCCACTTTAGTCGGATCGAATTTGATGAAAAGGGTCCTTATGAAGGGTAAATAGCAATTGGCATATCACGTTGTGGTTTTTGGCGTAGGTAAGAAACGTTCTTGCTACAAACCTATAGCAGCCACGTAAAAACTTGCAACAACAATTAGAGGACGTCTAACTTGTTTTTGCAGCATATGTCGTGTGATGTGATATGGCCAAAAAGGATGTGATGAACGAAATATATGTGATGTATGAAATTGATCATGTTCTTGTAATAGGAATCATGACTTGCATGTCGATGAGTATGACAACCGGCAGGAGCCATAGGAGTTGTCTTTATTTATTGCATGGCCTGCGTGTCATTGAATAACGCCATGTAATTACTTTCACTACAAAAAAAGACACATCCGTGACATTTTGGGCCGAACGAATTTTTTTTCTGTCATACATATGACACTTCTATGACGATAATTGTGAAAAAACTCGGTATCATCATAGATGTGGTGGGCTCCTACTTCTATGACAAAAAATCATGACAGAAAATGGGTTTTTCATCCTGGGCGGGCTGGAGACGCAGCTGCATGACATTCTTGGGGCCGTCCATGAAGGAAAAAACCGTGGTATAAGCGAGGGCGAGGAAAATTTCGGGGAGTTCCTGGTTACGGTGGGTGGTCGAGGGCCGAGCGATGCGCGTTTCTCTCGTACACGTACGCGCGTGTGCAAGGCGTTGGCTCTAACTGAACCCGAGGGAGGCGTTGGGCTCTAACTGAACCCGAGCGATTGCACTGCAGGCTACGCGTTACTGAACCCGAGCGATCGATTCCTTCGCTACTACTGCTAACTGAAGCCGATCGATGCTGCCTCTCTGAATGA
>NC_057807.1:36815174-36820360 GCF_018294505.1 Triticum aestivum
GACCCCGTGGAGGGCTGGATGAACAGTAGACGGTGGAGGGGTGGATGAACAGTAGCCCGTGGAGGGGTGGTTGAATAGGAGCCCGTGGAGAGGGGTGGTTGAACAGTAGCCGGTGGAGTAGCGTGCGGTGGAGGCTGGATGAACAGGAGCCCGTGGATGAACATTCGCAGGTGGAGGCTGGAGGAGGTCGACGGTGGATGAACAATAGCCCATGGAGGCTGGAGGAGGTCGACGGTGGAGATGAACAGTATCACGTAGAGCCCCGTTTTGCGGTACGCCACACCCCTCTCGATGAACAGGACCCCCGTTTCTATCGTAGCGCTCCAACACAAGTCTGTTTCATCCGTTTTGCGGTACGCCACACCCCTCCCGATCAACATGACCCCCATTTCGACCGTAGGAGGTCCATTTCCTCCGTTTTGCGGTACGCCAGACCCCTCCCGATCAATAGGACCCCGTTCCGAACGTGGCCGGTCGAACACAAGGCCGTTTCCTCCGTTGTGCGGTACGCAGGGCTCGTTTCCATCGCCTGTTCCGTCCAAGCCCTCCCGATGAACACGGCCACGCATTCCGTTCCGACCCAGCCGGTTGGCTCCCCATGAACACGACGACGACGCTATTTCTCCGTTCCGAGCCATCCATGTACACGAGCCCTGGCCGTACGTATGCACGAGTAGGCGTTCGAGACCCTGCCCGTATGTACGTACGTGGCCGTATTTTCTTTCTTGCACCCTGGCCGCTGTACGTACGTGTACATGCTACGTGCGCGCCTCTACTATGACACGTACGCGCCTCTACTATGACACGTGTGCGCCTCTACATCGACCAGTATATATGTACGTACACGTTCGCGACCAGAATGACAACGCTACATATGCTTCGACCAGGTGGGTCCCGACTGTCAGGCACTTCCTTGCCTGCGAAGATGTAGCTGGTGGGTCCCAGCAGTCAGGGGGGCGAATCATTTTGGTTTTTTTTGCCCGGACGCACTTCCTTGCCCGCGAAGGTGTAGCTGGTGGGTCCCAGCAGTCAGGGGGAAACATTTTTTTCGCGAAATATGGTGGCCCCTCCGGTGGTCCCTCATGTCAGGTGGAGCAATAATTATTTTGCACGTAATAAGGAGGAAATTCCTTGCGGCCGCCGTGGACCCAGCTGTCAGCCTCTCCATGCACAGTACTCTTCCGATGGAAGTCGGTTGTTGACCACACTGACCACGCCGCACCGAGAGCACCACGGCGGTGGACGACGGTGAGGCCTAGGAAGGGGACGACATGGATCCGGGGATGACGCGGAGCCGGGGAAGACGCAGCAGTGGATGCCCATGTGAAGAGGAGTATGAGGGTTCACTGGTTCGGCTGCAGTGTGGGGCTGCCGTCGCCACAGAATAACAGGGGGTGTGGGTGAGTAGAGGGATGGCCTGGCCAGCGGTGGGAGTAGTAGGGGGCGGTGAGGCCTCCACGGCATCATAGCTGGCCATGGGAGGCAGGAGCATGCGACACGACCGGCGCTGCTTTGGGCGGCTGGAGCACGAAGACCAGAGGTTGAAGAAGCTCTACGGTCGTTGGATGGACATCGTACGGTCACTATAGCTAGAATCGTTCATATTGACTAAGTTGACAAAGCCCTCCATCCCCGTAAACTTAGTAGGCCCACAAGTCAGCCTCCCACCAAGGTGAGTCCCAGCTAGCAGGGGGAGTATTCATTTTTTTTGTGCGTAATAAGGAGGCATTTCCGGTGGGTCTGAGCTAACAGCGCGGGGGGGGGGGGGATGTTTTTTCGCGAAATACAGAGACCCTTCCGGTGGGTCCCAGCTATCAGGTGGAGGAATCATTATTTTGCGTGTAATAAGGGGCATTTTCCTGTGTGGGCCCCTACTGTCAGCCTCTTCCGATGGTTGTTGTTTGTTGACCATGTTGACCTCGCCGTGCCGAGAGCACAAACGCGATGGACGAGGGCGAGGCCCAGGAAGTGAACCACCCGGAGCTGGCGAAGCCACCGCAGCGGATGCCCACGCTGAGGGGAGAACGAGCGCTCACTTGTCGGCTGCGGGGTGAGGCTGATGTCGCCGGAAAATAACAGGATGTGTGGGTGGTAGAGGGATGGCCTGGCGGCAGCACGCCCAGCCACGGGAGGAGGGAGCAGGCAGTCCCGCCGGTGCTGGTTTGGGCGGCTGGAGCAGGAAGATCAGAGATTGAAGAAGCACGGCGGCCATTGGATGGACATCCAACAGTCACTGCTGTGTGTTAACTAAGTTGACAAAGCCTTGCGTACGCGTCAAAAATTTTTTTAGGACAGCGTCATCATCAACCTAGTAGGCCCAGAAGTCAGCCTCCAAATCTGTGGAAAACATCATACAACCCATTAGCCATTATTTTCAATAATTTACAGCCCATTTGCTAATTCTTCAGGATATTTGAAGCCAATATTCTTTTTATTAGCATTACAGACCATATATTCTGGGCACTGCTAAAAAATTGAACGAAATTTTGCATATTTCGGTGGGGTCTGAACTCTTTTAATCACGAAATTTCGAGTCACCTTAAAAATAATTTTCAAAAAATTAATATCAAAATAAAATTCAAAAAACAATTCTCCGCAAAAAATGAATGAAATTTAGAATCTTAACTAGCAAGATGCCCGTTCGTTGCACGGAACATGAAGATGCATTTGTATGAGTAGTTTGTCTTGTGGGAGAAAAGATGATATTTTAATGTAATTGCCAGTTGACTTTGGTTTTTATAAGAGTAGAGAGTAGAGAAATCCTGAAAAAATGATATTTTAATGCAATTGCCGGTTGGCTTTGGTTTAAAAATTTACAACCCATTTCTTACAACTTATAGCCCGTTTTCTGGGGAAGCTCATTTCTTACTACTTACATCCCTCCTCGTCTTGAAAGATTTGCAGCCCAGCAGGGCTGAGAAAAGCAAGTAGGCCTCGGTTTTGGTATTCTCCAAAAAAAAGAACTTGGCTAGCCAATTTCAGAAAGAAAAAATATATCAACTGGGCTCGTCATGTGCTTAATAAAAGCGTAAGTGTGGGCTAGACGGGCCACAACCCCCGCACAACGCGCAGTTGAGCTTCGTCTCTGAAACTGAAAAACAACTGGGCGAGCTGCTGGGTCCCTAGTGTTATCCGCTCATTGTGTAATTTTCTCGTTTATTGACTACATTGACAATAGCGTGGAACCTAGTTGCCAAACAATTAGTAGGAAGTATTTTTTTTGGCTTGTAATAACGAGGCACCTGCTTGCGAAATGCAATGACCCTGGTGGGTCCCTACTATCAGCCTCTCCATGTACAATCATCTCCTGATTCCTCTTGGTTGTTGACCATGTTGACAACGCCAGACGGCGGCGGGCACAACGAGCTAACCAAGGCAGATAACAACGGTAAGGCCTCGGACGGGAACGAACGGCAGCCATGGAAGATGCGGCAGTGTAGTGGCAGGTGGAGGGGAGTACGAGGGCAACAACATGCAAGTCAAGCATACAAATGGTACAAAAAGCCCAAGGATTAATTGTTCATCAAATTTTTAGACAAAACCCATATTGAACATGACAGTAACATCTAACCCAACCACTCTTTTTTGCAGTCACAAACAAATGGATCGGTCTGATCCATAAAATCAACATTCTGTGCAAAAAAATTTATTTTAGGATGTTTACAACTTATTGTAAATAGAAGCCGAGCACGTTTAGAAGCCCATTTGTCCACCTGAAACTTCTTTTTTTGCTGTTCAACATGTTCGTCCGTGAGAAATCTCTTGCTGTAAAAATTAAGCCTCATGGACAATAGTAACCTCACATTCAACAGGAAGAATGTGACAAAGCTTCTGTTTGCCTGGCTGGATGCATATCGTCCCATCGTTATTGTCCTCAAACAAATGTCATGAGAACTGAGAAAATCCTTGTGCTTATTACGCCAACAATTGGTTATATGTTTTTCTCCATGTGGTTCTGCCTAAGTAGACATGAAGATTGAAAACAGTTAAGGTCTGAAAAAAGAGTATGTCGAAAGAACGACAGGTGAACAGTTAATTCTAGTACAATATATACGGGCTTTCAATGTGCATGAAATCATCACGTCTATGTATAAATTCTCCAGAGATCGAAAGCATCGCAACAAGCCAATAATTATGTCCAGATCAAAACTATACATTCTGATATATATGATCTTGACAGAATCCAGCAGCATTGATAGGCTATCAATGGACGAACTCTTCATTGAGCATATAACATAATATTAGTACCCAAAGTGTACTCGAAGATGATATAAAACTTATGCGCACAAATGAAAAATGCAGCATATGATTACAAATGTGTAGATGATAATATACGGTACCTGAAAAAGTGAGGAGCCAAACACCAACTCCTTGTGATTATTTAACAGGTCACGAATTACACCCAAGGTCTCCAGTTTGGGCGCAGAGACGACAGTTATTTCTGAAGGTGTATAACAATTATGAAGGAGCAACCTTTCAAGTGAAGGGGCATCTTCGATGATGAGCTGTTGTCCTTCAAAACAAATTCCAATGCTTTTAAGGTGAGGCAACTTTATTTGGAGACAACTAATACCGATTTCTATTCCCAAAACAATTAGCAAGCGCTCCAGGGCAAGGCAACTGGAGTGGATGATGCTGTGCAGTGAGGCCTCCGACAGATAAACCACCACAAGCGAAAGTTTTTTTAGCAGTGGGAGTTGAAGCATTTGTACCAGATCGTCTGGTAGATGGCACCAGGCGAAGGTGGCGGTGTGTAGAGAGGAGGAAAACCGCGAGATGGACAACGGTGGTGTGGGCACGAATTCTTGGTACGTTTATGGTATGAAACTCTCATGGTAATGGTAGAACTCAAACTGCTGGAGTTTTCCGAATTCAGGGGATGTCAGCCAAGCGTCCACCTTGCCGGGTATGGACATCAGGTAGCTTGTCGGGATGTAGAGGCGTTGAACGGGGCCCTACTAGTGAGAAGAGACGATGGCTCTGAGGAGATCAAATTCAGGAAGGACAGATATCTGATGACAGTTAAGATTGAGGGGCGCGGTGCTCCATAGAGGGCGCCACCGAGTTGAGAGGACTTGTGTGCGGCAGCAATCCTTGGTGGGGAGAAGCAAGATGATCTCCTCAAGGATGACGCCTGGGAGATTGCTGATGCGGTCCACCGGAGATCCTACCGGTTCCTCAGATCC
>NC_057807.1:36820695-36825181 GCF_018294505.1 Triticum aestivum
GCTACCGGGTGTGGGATCTACAACCAGCGTCGCCGCTCGCGGGAGCCTCATCTTCTTGGCGCTGGGGCCAGCCGACTCCATTTTCCTTGTGGGCGTCACGCCGAGCTCACGGGTTTGAACAGAGTAGCCAAATACGAGCCTAGTGGCAGTGCGAGTGGGGAAGAAGGAGGGCCGGTGATTTCTGTAGGAGTGGAAGAAGAGGAGCAGGCGTTTTCTGTACGAGTGAGGAAGAAGGTGAGCGGGGTTTTTTGGACGAGTGAGGAAGATTGGGGAACGGGGGGAATTGGGTGGGGAGACGGAAGCGGGAGAGCAAGCTGTTCGTGTTTATAAGGCCCACTGCACTAACTACTCGCTTTTTTCCCAAGAATCGCTCTCTTCTTTTGCGTTGTTGCATTGGAGCTGGCGCATGGGCTTGGCGGACTGGCCATGCATGCAGGATACATGTGCCCGCCGGCCACTGCATGCGCCTGGTTTGTTACTAGGCCTATTTAATAGGGTGGTTATGGAGTAAATTAAGGAGATTTTTTTTCTCTGTGTGCATCCACCAAATTAGAGGATGCAGTACTAGATGCAGACACTCACATTAAACTAACATTCAGAAGAACAAAAGTTTAGCATGTCTATGCATCTCAATGATTCGCCATACTATAACCAATATACAAAGCTGTGAGAAGGTGTGGAAATAAAGAAAATCGGTTGATGCTTCTCTGAGCAAAGGGCCTCCCTGCGCATGCATTAATTTCCTGGGCATGCTTCTTTCTTCTCAATGTTGCGAGAACTTTGAGCATGTGGCCACTCCACAGCTAGCTAGCTACCTCATCTTGCAATTGATGCTGACACATTTGCAACAAACACATGAGGCAATAGAGATGACTCAACATGGGTCCATATTGTGCAGTTCCCCTGATATCATATTCATTGTCCTAAATCTGAAAAGATAGGAAAACAGTAGCTATACTTAAACGGTGTTGCAAAATAGTAGCACAAATCAATAGCTCAGCATGACAAAACACGATCATCTGGACGAAGGGGACACTGACCTGCCTGAGGAAGATTACATATAATTTCATAAGTCCTTGGTTGATTTCCACCCTCGGTTGCACTGCTTGTTTGCTCCTCCACACATGATAGGATCGTTCCGCACTACATTCAGCAAGTCAACGTACGAATAAGCTAATTTCATCTTGCGGTGGTCATTCTAGTTACGAATGTAGGAATACCTGGAGCACCATGAGGTTAGCTGACAGCAGGTAGATGCAGCCATATAAATTTTGTGCGGTGCTACCAAAATTGATGTTTGTATCCCTTTCCGTTATGAGAATTCTTCTTGAAGTTGGTAGAATGTGACGGCTTGTTCTTTGCATCAAACTTGCCTTTCCCCTGAGATTTGTTCTTGTTGTTTTGGGGCTGGTTGGGTTGGAAGTTCTTCTCGTGTACCATGTGGGGACTAGAAGCTCCCTCAATGACCCGAGCACGTGTGTCTTTTGCTCTCGCCTTCTCCTCAAAATCAAGAGTGCTAATGAGATCCAAAACAGAAAACTCATGTCTCTTGTTTTTTAGAGAAGTAGCAAAATCGTTCCACGAAGGTGGAAGCTTGGCAATGATGGTCCCAGCAACAAATTTGTCTGGCAACACACACTTAAAGTACTCAAGTTCCTTAGAGAGTGACTGTATCTCATGAGTCTGCTAAACAACAGAGTGCTCATCAGTCATCTTGTAGTCACAGAATTGCTCCATGATGTACAACTCGTTGCCCGCGCCCGAGGGCCCAAACGTGGCCTCGAGCGCAGCCCACATGTCTTTGCCGCTGTCAAACGACATATATGAATCCACAATGGAATCGTCAAGAACACTCAGCAGGGCGTCTTTGAAGAGGGTATCCATGTTCTGAAAAGCTTCCTCCTGTGTAGGATTACCCTTAGTGGCGTCATAGCAGTACATGATCTGAAACCAATATACTGCTCTTGTGCGCCACCTTTTATATTGCACCCCCTTAAAAGTAGGCGGCTTCAAAAGCGCAGCAAAACCACTCGGAGTAAATTGCCTGTAATTAGGTTTTTCGATTGGATTGTTGAATATATGAGCAATTTAGTATGAGATTTAATCCGAATCAGCAGTAAATAGATCATGACGACAATTGCAAACATCAAAGTAATGATGCGGACTAAACCAGGAGGACAGAATCACATACTGTACAGCGGGAGCAGAACCGATGTGGTTGATGTTGTCACTCATGTCGTTGATGAAGAGGTTACCGAGGTCGGGAAAGAAGGCTGTCGTTGAGGAAGTCGTAGCTGGCAGCAGTCACAGGAGTGTGCTCCCCAAAAACCTGATCGCCCCTCTCCCGTACAGGATCATGAAAGGCGGGGTTCGGAGGACTGCTGTCCCTTCTCGCGGTGCACGCCGGAAGGAGGGCTGGAGAAGAATTGTGTGGCGGCGCTAAGATCTGGAACGGTGCGAAACCATATGATACAACGGCGGCTAGGGTAGAGCATGTCAGGTCGGTCGTGCTAGTATAATAGTAGGCCTTTGGCCCCCAAACCCCACGTCCAAGTCAATAATAGCTCAAAAAAAGTCAATAATAGCCCCACCAAGGTTTGTCTGAAAAACTCCGGAGTAATTAAGGCATCCATTAGTCCCTTTAGTATAAATACAATATCATTAATAATGGCCCCACATTTTGTCTCACAAGGTATGTTGGAGTACAACTGGCTACTCGTTTACAATCCGCTTCTCTTCTCTCTCCTCTTCTCTCCCTTCAACTAAGCACAAATACTATATTTAAATTCTTATAGCCTACTTATGTCATCTAATTGTAGTACTTGCTCTAAAGTTACTATCCACTATGTAGTCTGAAATGCCGGGCGTGCAGCGGGCGGTGCCCTCGGTCAGCGTGCCGCTTCAACGACGGAAGCAGTGAGAGGTCACGTCGCCCTGACTTGCCGTCAATGTGGAGCGGTGGGCTCAACTAGCGCCGGGCGGGAAGCGCGCGTGGGAGGGGGGAGGGGTTTTTGTTGGGCCAAGAAGGTGAGAAGCCAACTTAGGATCAGTCCGGACGGGGAAATATCATGTGCTCCCATACTCTGCATATGACACTAGTCTATGTTACTACTCCCTCCTTTCCAGTTTATAGAGATGTTTAGAGTAACATAGTAATATGTTACAGTACAAGTTACTCCCCACTATGACCAGCCTTGGCTTCTCCCAGTGCTCCACCATGTATAGCTGCTAAGCCTGCCACGTAGGCATAAAATATGATGTGGCACCAATAAACTAAGCACATATGCATTGAAGACTTGAGTTACTAAGCCATTTAATGCACTTAGCACCTCATCTAAAGAGCATTAATAGTATAGCCAGCTGCTGGCTATAAGCCAGTGCCATGTCATCTATAGCCCATCTTATAGTCAACATGTACAATAGTAGATCAAACGAGTGTACTACTACTTTTTTATTCTGTGTCCCACCTTTCATTCTCACAAAGTGCCTAAGAGCACGTGCTAGAGCTGGCTCTTCACGAAGAGCCTGCTTACCTTCTCTCTCCTCTTCTCTTTCCTCCAACTAAGCAGAAATATACTACTTTATTCCTTATAGCCCGCTGACTTAGCTCTATTGTACTTGCTCTAAGCACATCTAAGCACTTACTAGCACCCCCTTGACCGTGGACCTTGACGGTGTACGTCACCTTGTGTCTCATAATTTTCCTCGTCATCATCTGAGTCCTAGAAGATCTCACCCACATCATCCTTAGCATGCAGCCGCCTTGATAGACAACATGCACAGAAGGAGTAGAGGCGACTGGGGACGCACCACCACCACGTCGTGGGCACTCCGTATGTGCTCGTGTGCATGCAGCGTGCGTGTTTTTCCATCGGTGCTAGCTCTAAGGCCGAGGCTGCGGTCATCTTCGTCTTTGACTGCGACTAGTAGTTGAGCAACGACGGCAAAGAGGTGCTGCAAGAGATGCGTATGCGCCGTTGCATGCGAGCTTCGTCGTAGCATGACGAACAAGACGTCGCCGCGGATGGCGCACGCCTCCATGCCGCCGAGTGTGTGCGCATGCATGTGGTATGCACGTGCATTCTGTGGCCGAGCGTGTGTGCATGCACGTCTTGTGTACGTGCGTTGTGTGCTCCATGCTGTGCGTGTATATGCATGAGTTGGAACGGATGGAGTTAGTGTGTTGTCTTGTGTACATGCGTGGCTGCATGCGTCCTGTATATGCGAAAAGTTCATGTTCTTTTATTTGTTTATAGGTGGGCAGGCGGCAAAAAACAGGGGAAAACACGCAAGGTTCCTTGCAGACGCTCCGCCGCGAGGTTCCTTGCTCCTCCTCGGTCGTCGGGAATCTATGCTCTTCAACTATTTTCTTTTACGTGAGCTTTGTTCATCCTTTTCCCAACACGCGAGACATCTAGCATCAAGGTGCACGTGTCATGCAAGAAAATGGAGATAATCAGATAAGCAGTGCATAAGTGAGTCGTGT
>NC_057807.1:36825459-36833807 GCF_018294505.1 Triticum aestivum
TTTCGTAAGTGATTCGTGCACTTCGATGGCACCTACACAATATTTTTTCTCCTCGATGGCATGTGAATAGTGCACGTACTCAACGATGGAGCACGGGATGGTAGCAATGACATGGTCAGCCCTTTTTTGGAGAGAGTACGTACTACTAGTAAATAACTTTGATGTGTCCCGTCAACTCGCAGAACAACGAGAAGCTTGATTACGCCTTCTCCCTCGCCAACGCGTGAGCGGTGGCTCGTAGCACGAGGAGAAACTTTTGCTTACAAGCGGTGGACGTGCAGCAGTTCATTTGGTGTCAGATTGCCAGAAGCACTACTGTAGAACCATCGAATTCCGGAAGAGGCGAAGAGCCAAGCGCAAGGTCACCTACTAACCTTAGGCTAGGCATAGTGGGAGTAACATAAGTAGGGGTACCTCCTTTTTTTATTCTAGAAACAACCACACGCGAATATCAAGGTGCTGGTTACGTAGAACAAATTTCCTGCAGTCCATGCTCAGCCCTCCTCTATCTCTCTTCTCAGCCAGCCAGCGGACGCGCAGAGCCCATTGTCTGTTTGCTCACATGCGGCCCCACATGTCAGTGAAAACACAAGAGGACCCACTGAACCTGCACATCTTTCACCTCGATGTGCTGGTAATGAAAAACAAATCCAATAAAGATCTTCGGTGGCTGCTTTTGGAGTTACTCAAGAGTAGTAAGATTCTATTTACAGTTTAACCCAAGATGCACATCTCGTGGCTTCAACTACCACTCTATTTTCTTTCATGACACAACCTGGATGCTGGATGTCCCACGTGCCGACAAAAGGAGGAAGAACCTGACCAAATCTTCGGCTGTGCTCTCGGATTAGACTAGTTGTGCTAACTTCAAATTTCTATTGTGTACTGTTCCAAAATACTTGACTTCCATTTGTCCAAAAATGGATGTACCTATATACTAAAACATGTCTAGATACATATATATTTTGACAAATAGAAGGCATGTATTGTGCAACGGAGGGAGTAGAATGGATGCAAGTTTTTGTATTGGGAAGAAGAGTACATCCATATATTGATAGAGCATTGGAGTTGGCCTTACAAGTGGGACCGCAGTTGAGGAAACCGACTATCGGCAAACCCCCACCTCGCCCGCCGCGCGATGGCTGAGTTAGAGAAACGATGAGGTTGAAGAGATTGCTCTAGCACATACTCCAAGAAATATGGTGTCAGATGGAAGTCGTGCTGGTGGCGTGTGCCGTACTCCTGGACGTGAATGCTTGTTCTGGCCCATGCCACCCTACTACTCCTACTACTTACTTATATAGTACTAGTATCGAGGATTCGAGGTGCTGGTTACGTACAATATGGCTACAGTAAAAACACCCACACGACGCGCGAAGCATGTGAAGCTAGTACAAATAGTGTACTACTATTGTTGATTGACCTCATCCGATAACCTATTGCAATGCACGTACAATTATGTATTCGGAAAATATTTTTTTGCCTAGTCGCACCACTCACTCACAGAAGCAACTCGAAAGCCATTCATAAATTTAGTAAGTTTATCACAGGCATATCATTTTATTACATACAACAGGTCATCAACCCACATCGACAACGAGGATACATTATAAATACTAAAGTTTTCACCACACAATAAATAACAAGCAATAAAATGAACTTCAACTCAACCATTCCTCGGCGTTGGAAACGCTTGCTTTGAACCACAAGTGATTCTCTGGGACGGGCCATCTATTGTTGATCTCGGGACCAACGCAGGACTAATCATCCAGGCTGAAGCGGCCTACTATATCAGTACCAGGGTAGGGAACCACCCTAATGTCCAAGGTATAGACACAGTTGCTTCTCATAAATGGTACTAGTAGCATTGTGTCAACAGCAGTTGGATCACCTTTCACCATCATCGGATAGTTTAGTCCAAGGAAGAGAGAGTTTTCTCCAAGACTATCAATTCTGTACCAGGGAGAAGGTGTTGGCGCTAGCACACTAGTATCCATCCCGAATACCATGCAACGGGTGTTGGAATAGGTCTGGAGAGTGCGACCATGGGAGACAACACGTGCTCCCTCAGTAGTAACATCATCAGTGGGCTGTATACACACAAGGCCAGGCGCCACTGAGTATATACGTTCTTCTCGTCCTCATGCTCGTGATCATCACCATCGCCATCTCCCCCTTGGTTATAAAATTTTTCAAGTATAGGTGGTGGAATGTTCATAGGACCTTGGAAACACAAGAAGAAGGTTAATTAGTAAAGGGAAACTTGCTAACCTGCATGCATGTGGACGAAACAATTATAATTACGGTGGAAGACAAACGTACCGAAACTACGAGGATCCCATGCAAAAACAGTGCCATGAGCGGTGGAAGCAAACACAAGACCCTCGTATTGAATTGCATCACAGTACACATCCGTGTATAGAAATTGATTTTTGAGCAATATCCATCGAGTCAAACCACCAAGGACGGCAACAAGCTTGTCGAAGATAGCAACAACTTCATAGTTGTTGTAATTCCAAGAGCGGTTAGGAACTCGACAAATTGCTATCTTCCGTAGAAGACAGTCACCATGATCGTATTTGAATGTGCGTACAATACCGATGTGCTCAACCTCTGGGCAGTCTGCTGAGATTTTTGGAAGTGGAACCCGGTCATGAGTGTACACATTCACAAGTTCCCACTCACAGTTGGACCCAATGTAAACAACCCAATCTCCATTTGCGCCTGCCCAAGCCTTGCCCTCAAGCGATGGCATCTTAACATCATACGTATCATTATCAAGCGGCATCAACTTGCACAGGGTGAGGCCTCCGTCATGCCGGCGCCAATCATCAGGGTCACGGCGAAGAAGATAGGGGAGATCAAACCGCTCCTTGACTCTTGGGTTCCTTGTAATGATGTTATTAGTTGAGTCGAGAATGGGCTTGAACGAACCTGCCATGCTAGCCGAGGTGATGACGTCGCACCGGTCAATGAGTTCCTCCACCACGTCATCTTTCAGATCGGGGCAAGAATAACGGGGTCGTTTCCGACCTATTCCCTCCATGGAGAAGACGATCAAACAATGGCAGAAGAAAGGGTGAAGGCCTAAAGGAAAATGGAGGAGGGAGAGGAAGAGCGGGCGATAGCAGTTCCAAATCGAGAGGGAAAGGCGAAGAGTCGATGGACGGTTGTCAGTTTGCCACGGTTCACGAAGAGGCGCCCCGGCCTACACGTCCGTTCGGAAATACTCCTACTACTCGACGTTGTCTCACTAATATGTTGGAATGGGACCACATGTCAACGAAACATGGTGTGTAATTCTCGTGCAAAATGCGATCTGCCCGCGTTGGCCCGAGGTGCCGCATTAGTTTTTTTTTGAAAGTTTGCCGCATTAGTTATTGATCTTTATTTTTTTAACATGCAATCTGAATGGATAGCTCATGTGGTCATCACACGTGAGCGGATATAGTGATGGTTGATTTGCCCGAGCAACTTATTACTGTGGGAATATGGGAGTACCAGTGGATTCAAAGAACAGAGAAATGATGGTTGCTTCGTCCGAGCAACTTACTGTGGCGAAGGTGGGGCTCTGTGATTTGACTGCTCACTAGTCATTACTACTGCGGTGCAATGACCGGGGTGAATCTTTCCCTGAAGTTGTGTTGTGCACTCAATATTGCTGCATGGTAGGTGGAGCCGGATGAAGGATGTCCAACATGTCGGCGAAACGAAGTTGAATTGTTTCTGGCATTGCTATCAATCCTTCAGGATTTGTTTATATGTACGCATAATTTTGATGAAATTGTACTGTGATGCTATGAAGGTTTCAACTTTGGTTCCCGCAGGAAACAAAAGGTTTCAACTTAGGATTCATGTGTCTTGCCTTGAGATTATCTCATTACAACATTCCATCAAATACAAATGAAACTACCATGGCTAATGCATCTCAATGGTTCGCAGATCAGCGCCAATATTCACATCACAACTGAAGACAAAGTCGTGAGAAGGTGTACAAATAAAGAAAAACAATATAATTGATCGATACTGTTCGTAGGCATGGCTCCATTTCCTTGGCACAGTGTTCATTGCTTGGCAGCTAGTTTCACCCAGCTCTGTAGCTAAAAAAGAGGTGTATGAAGGACACCACAATCCGATCATTTTGTGCAGCTCCACTAAAATCGAGCGGACCATCCCTGTTTGCAAAGATATCCAGTCAGTGTGATTACAATAATAGTGGAACTAGATGATGAAACATAACACACATAAATAGAAGCCGATCACCTCTACGATCTCTGTTTAGGACTAACTTCTTGTTGGAGAAGATTAGGCACGGAGTTGGATGAGGAGGATAGCAAAACCAATCTCCCTTTCCGCAGTCCCACAGAAATGTAAAAACGTTGCTCGTGTGACATTTTGGTGGAACTGCACAAAACACTCTTCAGAAAAGTGATTTGTGCAGTTCACCAAAAGTTGCAATAGCAACAAGGTGAAAATGGATAGCCCTATTTGCAAAATGAGGTCGAAAGGAAACAATTACTGCCCAATAACACGAGTTGAAGACACATACACCGACAAAAAAGAAGCATGTTCCATGTAAAAAGGGAAAGATAGCACATGGTGGTTTATCAAAATGGTTTGAGGACGATATTGCAAGATGGAAAGTACACCGGCCGAGATATGATTAAAGCAAACAACTAAAGAAGATCCACATGCAGCAACGTGGGAAGATGGGCAGTGGAGCAAGGCTGGAGGAAGCTGTACCTGAGGGTCATCGGGATGTTACTAGGAGGGCGCCGGCGGCCGGGATCTGCCCATACTGCGGCAGCGAGCAAGTGGCGAAGGCCCTACCGCGCCGGAGCTTGGTCAGAGAGAACAGCGGGTACCGCAGATCAGGACGACCTGCCTCAACGCCGTTGAACAGAGAGACGATGCACATCCTCCCTTTCCGCCGGCGGACGGGATGCGGCCGGATCACTGACGAACGCTGAGAGAGAGAGGCCACGGCAGCCTTGTGTGAGATGGTGTGACGAGAGACAAACCCATTTTTCCATTTTCCCCACGGCAATCGTTTTATATTCTAGGCATGGTACCCGACCCTCCTTCGAGTAAACAACCGCTACACGCGTCAAATTATCACGTGGGCTGCCTTTTCATGCAGAAACAAACTCCACCGTGTACCTGCGCGGGTGTGGCCGGGAACGAGACGTGAGTACGTGCGTCTTGCATGCACTTCTTCTTTAGGTGCAGGTACGTATGTGGGTGGGTGTGAGAGATATGGTTTGTGCGAAACAGAGGCAATGTGTTGATGATATCTCAATCAGAAAACTATAACATATGCAATGTGTGTGAAACGGAGTCATGGACGTGAGATATCGATAGAATTGAAAATAGGGATGAAGAGTGTGGCTGCGCGATCGATAAAGAGTGCCATCGAATTTGTGTTTTCCCACGTCAAAGATACAGGGCAGCTGGCCTACTGGAATTTGAGAGGGCAGAGGTGTAGTTGTTCTCCGTGGCATGGATACCTACCTACAACGTTCGAATATCGGTGCGTGTGGGTGGGTGGGTGGGGGGGGGCGGGGTAGAGACTGGTCGACTAGTATATGTGTGGGGAAGGAGAGAGACCTAGCTATGTATTGAGGGAGATCGATCGACATCCATGGATATGTGTAGCAGAGGAATAAGGTTGGGAAAAAGACAAAGGTAGAGCATCAGAGGGTTGGTGGTGGAGTGGCGTCTCAAAATGGTGACATGCCTGCTAGACAAACGGAGGGTATGAGTGCAATATCAATAAGAGAGGGCGGGGGATGTCTGTCTGTCTATGCACGTGCATGTGAGAGACGGGTCGGGAGGTATTCAAGGATGATGAGGGGAGAAGATATGGTTGTGGTAAGCATGCATAACTACATAGGAAGATCAACCGTCGTGTGTCCAAGAAAAGGAGAGACATAACTAGCGAGGTAAGTGTATCGGTGCTTGGTGAAAACGAATTATAGTCGACCTGGCTATATGTAGGGAGATCAGTTCATATACATGCCTGCATGTGTTAGAAGCAAATAAGGTCCGGAGAGGCAGACAGGGGGAGAGGGTGTGGATAGGAGGTGGTGCGAGAGGCCTACCATGTCGAGGGGGGAGGAGTGTGCGAGCATGTGATAAATGAAAAGAGGGGAGGGAGTGTGCACCTGCGTGGAATCGTATTGGACATATGGGGGCATGGACGATGAGAAGAGAAGAGGGGAAGTATATATGTGTTTGTTGTAGGCACACTTGGCTAGAGAGGTATTTCAACTGGTGTGTGCCAGAAAGAAGGAGTCGGGGGCCTACACACACCATTGGTGGACGACCTAAAGAGAAATAATGAACGTGCGCGATGGAGGGGACGCTAAGGGTGTGTGAGGGGGGCGGGCGTGTGCATGCACAATAGAAAGTTAGCGCTAGCTAGCTACAAATAGAAGAGGATCGTGAAGGTGTAAAAGACGAACAAAGATCATAATTCATTATAAAAAAGTGGATACGGATACTTGAAGAAGATATCATAATGTAGAACATTGATTATAATTTGGGCTAATGTGTGGCTTTTGCAACTCAGGTCTAAATACTTGTCATAATGTAGGGGGCGGGGCACTATACTTTGTGTGATAAACACGGTGTACGTATGGAACATGGTTTAGATTATGAATATATAGTTAGTACATCAAATGTACTATTATTTGGAATCAACATCAAGTGTATTCAAAAAATAGAATTCGAGTTCATGTAGTACACATAGTTCATATCTATCTCTATAGTAATCATGTGGTGTGTTATTAAGGTAATACACGAATGATGGTTGAAGTTGGCAACAATCATGATTGTAGACTCTTATTGAAATAGAGAAACGAATTCAAATTTAGTTCGAATTGCAGCGGTAGTATAGACATTTGGAATGCACTAAAATGTTGGTATGAGTAGGTTACATGCATTATACAACAAGCGAAAAAATTTAATCGGACATAACATGGATTCATACTCCCTCCTTCCATCTATATAGGGCGTAATGAGATTTTTAAGACCACCTTTGACTATTGAGAAGATTAATAGTACATGACATGCACAATGTGAAAATTATATCATTGAAAGAACCTTTCACAGACGAATTTAACGGTGTGCTTTGTGTAAGTTGCATGTCATATATGATTGCTCTAATATTTGGTCAAAGTTAGCATCAAAAAAGGCATTAGGCCCTATATAGATGGAAGGAGGGAGTAGCTTTGAATAGCATTTGTATAGTAAAACGGGGCAAGACTCTCTCTTTTTGTGGTGTGAATAGTTTTATTTTTTCATTTTATTTTTGGTTGAGGGAAGTGCAAATTTATTTGGTACGTACAAGTACAATATTACTACATGTTAGGCTTGTCCCTAAAATTCAACCCGTGTCTTGTTATATCCCGAAAATTCAGATATCGTGCTCTCAAAACTGGCGCCTTCACAACCCGTGCCTTGCTATCCCGAAATTACGACGCGCGCGAAAACTCCCTCCAGCTGCCAAATCCCGACATGTGAAATCCCCCTTCTAACCCTGAGCCGAAAGGGCCACTAGTTCAAATCGGTGGGGGGTACTTTTGTAACACACCCTACTTTTTGGACAAGCGCGTCCCCAAGTCATGCTTCACCCCCTCCCATCGCCCCCTTTTCGCCATTCGAGATCCCAGGCCGCCATAACCTCTCCGCTCCAGCCGCGAAACCCCACCCTCCTCTGTCCGCCATGTCACCGCTGCCCAGCCGGAGCCTCTTCCCCAACAACGTCGTCCACCGCAACAACTCGACGTCCCTCGTCCACCTCCCCGGATGAGGATCCGTCGTCCATCTTGCTGTCCCGCCGGTTCAGCCGCCCCGTCCTCCACCTCCAAGGAGCTGCTCCGACGATGGCCTCGTCTATCACGGCTGCTCCATCCCCATAGCGCCGCCTTAACCTGCTCCACCGGAACGCAGCATCCTCACCGACTCCTCGGACGAAGCCGAGGCCTACTTGGCGCCACCAAAGAGGTTGTACACTCATCGCATCGCACCTTCTCCTTAACTCGACCTCCCGGCGCTGACGGTGCTCCATCCCGCACCCCCATGGAGCGGCTACCTTGAAGCCGACGCCGCGGGCAACATCTCCATGAAGGCTCTCCCCCAGTGCGAGGCCCCTTCGGCGGCGGCGGCCATACCAGCCGGAGCTGCTGCTGCTGCTCTGGCTCTCGCTCGCTCGCTTGCGCTACTGCTGCTCCGGCTCTCGCTCGATCACTCGCTCGCCCAGCTGCTGCTGCTGCTCTCCCCCTCGCTCGTGCTGCTGCTCTGCTCCGATTAAGCCACACTTCAGTCGACTGAATCAACTTTTGGGT